>NC_059202.1:825348-855348 GCF_020615455.1 Coregonus clupeaformis | reverse complement strand
AACAGCTCCCTGTACCCTCCTCTACCAGACTCCCCTACACAGGTGCTCCTGCCCAACAAAGTCAAATACAAGTACCCCCAGCCAGGTACGGTAATCCACCTCTATACTGGTTTATAGGATTCATAGTATATTTATAGTATATTATATAAAAATAGCTGGTTTTACAGAAATCCCGGTTGGAAGATTCCCGGAATCAGGAGGGAATAGGCAGGATATCTGGGTCCTCCAACCTGGATTTCTGGAAAACCGGGGAATTTTGGGAACGTTGCCAAGATTTAGCAACCCTATCTGGGAGTCTCACTAGGAATGGATTGGGACATTTTGGGAAAAAGGACAATTGAATGCTTTTCTCTTTTCCCCTCTCCCTCCCCTTCCCTCTCTGTAGGAGTGTACACCGTCCTGGTGTCTGTGTCTAACCATTATGAGAACAGAACCCAGCGCATTGACATGCACGTCTACAGCATCCTTACCCACGTCGAAATAGAAACAGAGCCTCGCCTCCTCCAGGCTGGTCAACCAGCAGCCTTTGAGGCTCACGCCTGGCCCTCAGCCTATGGCATCGTCTATACGTGGGATTTTGGCGATGGCTCCGCCTCCAGGGAGGGGCCTCAACGTCGGGTCAACCACACCTACGGGGTCGGCCACAGTGGCGTCCATAACGTGTGTGTGTCCGTCAATAATACAATCAGCTGGACGGAGGCCTGCGCTGAGATGTTGGTATTCGAGGATATCAAAGGGTTAACGGCGACCTCCTCCGCCCCGACCGAGCTCAACACCCCTACGATGGTCTCCGCACACCTGGAGGCAGGTAACAATGTCACCTGGAGCTTCGACATGGGCGACGGGACCATGGTGACGACGGCGGGTTCTGAGGTTCCGCACACCTACGTGAAAGACGGGAACTACACGGTGAACGTGACGGCATGGAACGCGGTGAGCGCCCGCTGGACCCTGGTGCCTGTCCAGGTGTTCGTGCTGCAGGTGGTGAGGCTGGAGCCTGCGGGCTGCATCCGGGAGCTGACCCAGGTCGACTTCCAGGCCTTGGTTTCGGGGAATGCCTCGTCTCACCTGTATGAGTGGAGCTTCGGGGACGGGACCCCTAACCAGACCCACCTGGGCAGCCCCAGGATCTGCCACACCTACAGGGGCAGCGGGGACTACCACCTCTCCCTGCTGCTGTCCAGCGGCGTCAACAAGGCCAACTTCTTTGCGTGGGTGTGCGTCCAGCCAGCGGTGTCCAACGTGACCCTGACCCCAGACAAGAGCAACTTCATGCTGGGGGAGGAGAGCTGGTTCAGGGCCAGCACCTGGCCAGACTTCAACTACACCTACCTATGGGATTTTGGGGTGAATGACAACTCTACACCTGTCCAGGGCCATCAGGACATAATGTTCACCTATAAAAGCCCTGGTCAGTACCTGGTGACGGTCACTGTGTCCAACAACATATCCTGCAGTAACGACAGCGTCCTGATCCAAGTCCAGCGGCCGGTAGGACCGGTTCTGATCCAACATAACGGGACTAGATCCAATAACCTGACTCTGAGGGAGGTGTACCTCTTCACCCCCTCTTCGCTGACACCCGCCAGCCTCTACACCTGGGACTTCGGCGATGGCACGCCCCTCACACCCGGCCTGAACGTGACACACGTCTACAACGTCTCTGGAGACTTCAACGTCACGCTGACGGCGGCGAACGTGGTGAGCAGCAACCACACCCGGGTTGCCGTGGCGGTCCTGGCGCCCATCCGCGGCCTGGTGGTCAATGCTGATCGGGTCAACGTCCCGATAAACGCCACAGTCAACTTCAAGGCTCACCTCGAGGAAGGCGACGGCGTGCGGTTTTCGTGGAACCTGTGCGACGGCTGCACACCCAGGCTCCAAGAATGGAAGACTCATTACACTTTCAGGTCGGTGGGGACGTACAACGTCATCGTGACGGCAGAGAGCGACGTGGGCTCAGCCCATGCCAGCGTATACATCTACGTGCTGCGGGAGCTGGAGGGGCTGCAGATCCAGCCTGAGGAGGAGATGGGGGGCGAGGGGGGGTGCTGCTACGCTACGAACCGTGTGCTCCACCTCCAGGCCGCGCTGAGGGAAGGAACCAACATGTCCTTTAGCTGGAACCTCCTCAGGGAGTTGGAGCCGGTCATCGCTGCGCTCAACCACAGCGGGAAGACCATCCAGGTCAACTTCTCCACCCCTGGTCCCTGTGACGTCTCCCTGCGGGCCACCAACCTCATCGGAACGCTAGCAGTGAATAGAACCATCCAGTTCCTCGATCCGGTGGGAGAGCTGTACCTGGAGACCAGCGTCAATCCCGTGGCGGTCAATTCCTCCACTAACCTGACGGTGTTGGCCAGTAAAGGCTCGGCCCTGCAGTACCGATGGTCGGCTGATGGGGGCGCTCTAGGCTTGAATGAACCCTCAGTGGTTCATTGGTTCACTAGTCCAGGGATGAAGGTCGTTACCGTGGAAGTGTCCAATGAGGTCAGTTCCGAGACAGTGTCGGAGGCCATTGACGTCCAGGAAGTTGTAACGGGAGTGACGTTCTCTACGACTAACGTCACGGAGCAGAACTTTGTGGCCACCGGCGTCAACGTGTCCCTCCACGGAGAATTAAGGACCGGCACCAACGTAACTTGGACCTGGCTGTTGCCGGGCAGAACAGAAATGGGACGGAGGGTGTCCCACGTTTTCCGGGAACCAGGGCCGTTCACCGTTATGCTAAACGCTACCAACGACGTTAGCGGTGAGGCAGTTTCCAGAGAGTTGACGGTACAGGACAAGATCCAGGGGTTGGAGCTGAGGGCCAGTAAGAGGATCGCAGCAGTCGGGGAGAGGGTGGAGTTTACCATCGCCAAGGCATCAGGGACGAGCGTTAGCTTCATCCTCAGCATCAGTGGAGACTCGACCGTGTTCGGCCTCAACCAGACCTACGTTCACCAGTTCAGCCGGGTCGACACCTACATGGTCAACCTGACCGCACACAACCAGGTGAGATACAGGAGTTCCAGGATAGAATGCTATGGATCGTGTTTAGATTACCTTTTTGTATTATATAAATGACTATTTATTTTTATTAAGCGTTTTATGTCGTTGGTGTTTTTTCTCGTTTGTGTTCGTTTACATTTCAATACAAGTTTTGTCTTGTTTTACCGTAATCTCCTAATTTCCCCAGGTGAGTTCTGAGCGGCGCCACCTGCAGGTGGAGGTGATGGAGCCCGTGAGCATACTGAGTATCCTGGACTGCTGTGATGCCGCCATGCCTGTGGGTGTCAAGAAGACCTTCGTAGCCGACATCCTGACAGGGAACCCTGTGACCTTCCTGTGGACCTTTGACCTTCACCACCTTCCCCTTCACCACATCGGGAAGGAGGTCAACTACACCCCCGACCAGGCCGGGTCACTCACCATCTACCTGAGGTGAGGTACCAACTGAGTATGGGGCGAGCAACACAAAGGTTGTGGGTTCGATTCCCGCTAGGATAACAATACTCTCTGTTAAGGTACCAACTGAGCCTTCCTTGCAATGCGAAGGATGTGAAATAACTAGGGCTGTCAAATGATTAAAATTTTTAATCAAATTAATCAGAATTTTCAGTGGATTAATCATGATTAATCACTATTTGCAATTACACCTGAATCCTAACAATTTTTTTTCTGAAATGCATACGATGTCCCACTCACGTGCAACAGACAGGAACTGTTCTTTACAAGCCTCCGCAAAATGACGCTCCTCAGTTTTTAATATAGTCAGCGCAAAAGACTTCAGTTCCCACGTGTCACTGATTAAATGTGCAGTTACTCCGAGGTAATTGTTGTTACTCACTGATGTCCAATGGTCTCCTGTCAGGGCGATATGATTTACTTGAGCCAAGACCTCTTTCCTTTTTTCTTTTTCGTTTTCATAGAGCTCGTGGATTTTCTTCATAACTGTGGCTCTTGACGGTGGCTTATAGAATGAGTCTTGAGACGCCACTTGCAAAACATCAAGGAAACCTGAGTCTTCTACAATGCTAATGGGTCTACAATCCTTTGCAATCCATTTTGCTATTGTGTTGGTCAAATTATCTGAGGTTGATTTTGTTAATTGCCTGCAAACATTCAGCGTGGTCTGGCGCAAACCACTTGCTGAATCTGACGGCCCAGCAAACGCATGTTTGGCGTTGACATGGTACTTCAAGCTTGAACAGCTCCGGTGAAATTGAAACTCCTTCTTACAAATCTTGCAAATAACCTTGTACTTGTTAACTGTACCATCATCATTCTTTTTATATTTGTATCCGTCAATAGGCTCACCTTGCTCCATCTCGCCTCTAGCTCCCAACCACTTTCCTGACCTGAATAATTTGTCACACTGCGCATGCGTGAAATGCGTTAAAAAAATTGACGTAATTAACAGCAAACAACTAATTAACGTCGTTAACGCGCTATTTTTGACAGCCCTAGAAATAACATTTCCTAAAATTCCCAGGTTTTCCAGAAATCAGGATTTCCTGTTTTATACCCTTTTTGATTTCGGGAATCTTCTAACCGGGATTTTTGGAAATGCTGGAAATGTTGGGAAAGTTACTGTAATTTTGCAACCCTACTAGCAACGCCAAGGCTGTGGGTTCCATTCCCGCCGGGGCCACCATTATGAAAATCTTCACTCTCTGTTACATGTTGCTTTGTATTTTCTATATGCTAAATGATATATTTCTTAATGCATCCAGGGCGTTCAACTTGCTCCACGGCCAGAACATCACCAAGCACATCCAGGTGCAGAACGTTCTAACAGAGGCCCGGGTGGAGGCCCAGCCCAGAGACACCTTCATCAACAAGACCGTGATGCTGACGGCGGGCGTCACGCCGCAATCCACACCCGTTACCTACCTCTGGAACTTTAGGGACGGCTCTGCGCCCCAGCTCTCTACCGCCTCCTCTGTTGGACATGTGTACGCGCTCCCAGGTCAATACCTGGTCCAGGTACTCTAGCTTTATGCGATTCATTTATGTATTATCAATATGTTTCTTGATTTTGTAGGAATGACAGCAAACCCAATTTCTCTGTTCTAGGGACTTTCTATAAGTACAACTATAATAAACATGATTTCTGCTGTAATACAATTTCATTACACAAAGCTACACTTAGGATTTTATAACAGCATTTTATACACTAAGGTGATTGTCATTCTTCCTCCCACCACTAGGTAATTTGCAGCAACCTAAATACGTTTCTACTTTTTACTATGATAAACATTATTTCTGAAGTCAATTTTACAGAAAGTAACAGTTTTGATTCTCCTTCCCACCACTACTGTAAACCAACCCCTAAACCAATTTTATAACAAACACATCTTGTAACACAGATTGACTGTAATTCTCCTCCCCGCCACTAGGTGAACTGTAGTAACTTGGTGAGCTGGGTGGTAGCCTGGGTGGAGGTGACCATCAGGGTGTTGGAGTGTGAGGAGCCAGAGGTACAGATAGTCCAGGCTCCCAGGCTAGCCATCTGGCGCTACCAGCCCACCCTGGTGGAGGCCAGCGTGGACCTGAAGGGTTGCGTCCGCTACGGGGCCCAGTACCTCTGGGAGATCTTCTCCACACCGCACTGCTGCAACGACCACGACTCGGTACCACTTTTCTTTAAATGAACACTACATGTATTGTTCCGTATTGTGTTAATTATCCACTGTTAATAATACAATCTCAAACAGTTTACCCTTTGCTAAGCCCCGCCCCCCTTGGGTACTGTTGCAACCTTTGAAAACGTTCTGGGGCAGGGCTTGGGGCAGTGAAGGGTCAATTGTGCATGTCAGCAGTTAAGTTTTCAATTTAGAGCACTTTCAGTTCAGAGCAAAAACTGTCATGATGATGCGTTGTGATTCTATCCTATTCTGTTCACCCTCCGGCTTCCAGGTGGCAGCACCTCTGGCCTCTAAGATTCCTCTCCCAGGGGAAGTAGACGTGCGACGGCTGCAGCTCTCGGTGCCCAAGATGGCTCTGCGGTCGGGGAACTACTCCCTGGTGTTCTCCCTGTCCTACCAGGGGGTTCCCCTGAGGAAGGCTGCCTGTCTACAGCTAACTGTCATGGTCGCCCGCCTTGTACCTATCATAGAGGGAGGGACCTACAGGTAAGAGGGGCAGATGCCATTGAAGGAGTAGTTCAGGTTTTTACAATAAAAATTAATTCAATAAAACACAATGAAATCACTGATTACAGGCCAAGCTAAAAGTAAGATTGAAAAACCTTAAAGGAGTAAGTAGTTAAGTATTTTAAAACTTTGTTAGATGGTTCCTCAACCTGGAAGTAGTTTATGGACCAGGATAAACTGTAATCCAGACATTTACATTTTAGTCATTTAGCAGACGCTCTTATCCAGGGCGACTTACAGTTAGTGAGTGTATACATTTTCATACTGGCCCCCTGTGGGAAACGAACCCACAACCCTGGCGTTGCAAAGCGCCATGCTCTACCAACTGAGCTACAGGGGATCTAGCCAATTGTAGACTACTTTCAGAGTGAGGAACCATCTACCATCAAGTTGTAAAATCCTGAACCACTCCTTTTATGGGGTTTTTAAAAGTTAACATCCATTGTTTTGTTTTAAGATCCTTCAATTATCCCTTTTTATTGCACTTTAAAAAAAGCTTGCTTTGATTTGCTACTCACAGGGTGTGGTCCAGGACCCAGGACCTGCAGCTGAGTGCTGAGCAGAGCTATGATCCCAACATGGACCTAGACAACCAGTCACTACTCAAATACCACTGGGAATGTGTCAGTACCTCTAAGGTAAGGACACGCTTATCAGTCAACCAATCAGATGTATTTTATGAAGCCCTTCTTAGATCAGTAGTTGTTATGGTTACCTGGCCTAGACCCCAAAAACAAGCAAAACATAAGCCAGAGCACAGTGACCAGGAAGAAACGTAGAGAGCAACTGGCTCATGGGAATTACAGGAGTTACTCTGTAATCATCCAGATATCTATGTTTTTCAGAGTCATCAGTCCCTATAGGACATAATTACACTTGAATAAAAGAGGGTTTGGCTTTGATTGAAGCACCTGATTACTGGCGAGGAGATGCGTTGTCAGGCAGGGCCTGTGTTGTGTTGGTACTTGGTAGAGTATGTGAATATTTGAGACAGACAGAGCTGAAGCTAGGTAGAATGCTTTCAGACCCTTCTGACTGTCTCTGAGCCTTGTGTGGAATCTCTACTGGGAAAGAATACTCTCTCTTTTTCTCCTTTCTCTCTCTCTCTCTCTCTCTCTCTCTCTCTCTCTCTCTCTCTCTCTCTCTCTCTCTCTCTCTCTCTCTCTCTCTCTCTCTCTCTCTCTCTCTCTCTCTGTGTGTCCTAGCTCCTGCTGTGAAGGAGAGATTAGATATTTATCAGTTGTACGACTTGTGCGTCATTGACTGTGTGTCCTGTTCAGAATAAAAACATAGTCCACACACACACACACACTCACACACTTTCTGTAAGTCGCTTAGGCGCTTGTTGACATTAGTCCAAAACCCCTCTCTCCCCTCGACCTCTCTCCTCCATACTACTTGTGTTATTGAAATAAGACTGTGAGTTTTAACGCTCACAGTGGATTACCAGCCTCTGTTGCCATTCAAATGTTCTCTAACAGTGAAAAGCAGAAAGTCAGTGTTGCCCAAACAGTGCAGTGACTAATAGTATTAAACCTTCAGCTGTTTCCTTTTACTTTCTCCCGTTGCTACTCTACTCCTCACGCTTACAGAAGGCTTTTTCATTCCACTGCCGTTTACGTTTTTCCTCTCCGTTAAACGAGGGAGTGCTCTCTCTCTCTCTCTCTCTCTCTCTCTCTCTCTCTCTCTCTCTCTCTCTCTCTCTCTCTCTCTCTCTCTCTCTCTCTCTCTCTCTCTCTCTCTCTCTCTCTCTCTCTCTCTCTCTCTCTCTCTCTCTCTCTCTGGGGCCTTGCGTAAGGCCTTGTGGAGGATTATGGGTAGTCCGTATGGGCCTCTTTGAGACAAAACAGACTTGGAACGTCCAATCAAATCGCTCTCCCTTTGAATCTCTCATTTTCAAACTGTTCTCATTTTCAAAATGCTTTTTACTGGGGGAATTCAGTGGATTTGTAATATGGAATTGGTAGATTTGATAGAATTGTTTTTTTTCGATATGTTGATATATTTGAGTTTTTAGTCTGTATAATGTTGCACAATTGTCATCTTGTATTGAGGATTGGTAATTGGTTTTAGTGAGCACAAGCTTGGCTGGTCTGAAGAGAACTTGGGTTTAACGGTGTCCTGGCAGGAACACACTGGGGCTGCACAGCAGAACACAACTACCGGACCCATAAGCATGTGTAGCGGGAAGAGAGACGGTGTGAGTGTTCTGGGAAAGTGTGTGTGTGTGTGTGTGTGTGTGTGTGTGTGTGTGTGTGTGTGTGTGTGAGACGTGTGAGGGAGAAAGGCGTCTGCCAGGTTATGTAACTATGAAGAGATGAAACTCAACATTCCACAGCCTGTTCCCCTCCCAGTTTGATCTCACACACACACAAACACACAGAGCTGTGGAGCAGGGGCACCCAGCTAGCTAGGGGTAGGGAATGTGTGTGTGTGTGTGTGTGTGCGCGTGCATGCGTGCATGTGTGAGGGGGACAAGGAGGAAAATTGAGAGAGTACATGAGGGAGGGAGGGAGGGAGGGAGAGATCTAAACCAGTGTTATCTGTGTCAATGTAATAAGTGTGTCCAAACTGCTCCACTCACTAACAGACTGAATAGGAAATAAAGAGATGTCCTTGGACCAACATTCCCTCACCTTAGAAAGAGACTAGTGGTGATGACATCACTGTTGTCTGGAACCAATAATACAATAATAATGTTGGATGAATGTCAGACGCACACACAGACACACACACAATCATTTATAAATCAGATAATCATTGTTCTCTCCTCCTCTCAGGGTCCATCTTACTGTTCCAGTCTGAACTTTGGTCTAGGGTCCAGTGGTCCTGTCCTGGGTATCCCTGGCTCTGAGCTCCAGGCAGACGTAGAGTACACCTTCAGACTGACGGTCCACAAGGAGAGCATGGCCCCAGAGTCTACTATACAGACCGTGAGTCCACCCACATTCCCACACACAGACAGATGAAATCTTTACTATTCTATCCAAAGCTCTGTGTTGTCTGCGTCTCTACATTGTCCTTTGTAGTCTGTTTTTTTTTCCATTTCATTTTTATTATTATTTTTCTATGGGGAGGGGGTAGAAGGATTACTTTTATACTATTCCAAGTATTCCTTAAAGAGGTAGGGTTTGAAGTGTCTCCGGAAGGTGGTCAGTGACTCCGCTGTCCTGGCGTCGTGGGGGGAACTTGTTCCACCATTGGGGTGCCAGAGCAGCGAATAGCTTTGACTGGGCTGAGCGGGAACTGTGCTTCCGTAGAGGTAGGGGAGCTAGCAGGCCAGAGTTGGATGAACGTAGTGCCCTCGTTTGGGTGTAGGGTCTGATCAGAGCCTGAAGGTACGGAGGTGCCGTTCCCCTCACAGCTCCGTAGGCAAGCACCATGGTTTTGTAGTAGATGCGAGCTTCAACTGGAAGCCAGTGGAGTGTGCGGAGGAGCGGGGTGACATGAGAGAACTTGGGAAGGTTGAACACCAGACGGGCTGCAGCGTTCTGGATAAGTTGTAGGGGTTTAATGGCACAGGCAGGGAGCCCAGCCAACAGCGAGTTGCAGTAATCCAGACGGGAGATGACAAGTGCCTGGATTAGTGCCGCTTTCTGTGTAAGGCAGGGTCGTACTCTGTGAATGTTGTAGAGCATGAACCTGCAGGATCGGGTCACCGCTTTGATGTTAGCGGAGAAAGACAGGATGTTGCCAAGGTTCTTTGCACTCTGGGAGGAGGACACAATGGAGTTGTCAACCGTGATGGCGAGATCATGGAGCGGGCAGTCCTTCCCCGGGAGGAAGAGCAGCTCCGTCTTGCCGAGGTTCAGCTTGAGGTGGTGATCCGACATCCACACTGATATGTCTGGCAGACATGCAGAGTGTTCTGACTCCCATAGCTACCACATTAGCATATTATCCATCCATCATCATTAGCAACGCAGTCTACTACCAAGCAGAGCTCCTTACAGCTTGAAGTGCTATTAAATCATTTTCAGTCTGAAAGAATACGATAGGAAATGTGGTTGTAGCTCCGCCTTGCCCTCTGCTACGAACTGCTACTTGATACTTGACTAGGCTATGTGTATTGGTCCGGGATATCCGGGATCCTTGGGACGTCCCTACCCCCATTGAAGTTGAAATTTAAAATGGTTATGATAAGGCTTAAGGTTAGAGTTAGGTTAGGGTAAGGGTAGTGGGTTAAGGTTAGACTTAGGGTTTAGGGTAGGGACATCCCAACTATTCTGGATAGCACTGACCTATGGAGCTATTGTAATAAGTAGAGATTGTCTACATCAAGTCAACTTGATTCTAGCCTGGTTATCGGTCTGTTTTGTGCTAACATTCCATGCCACGCCTAGCATGCCCTGCCAAACATTGGCATATGACACGGACTACAAGGAGTGGAATGTTAGCACGAAACAGGTCTGGATTTCAGGCTAACCTGGATCTCCAGATGGGGAGTAAAGCAGGACAGAGTGGAGCCATGGAGAGGAAGGAGAGGAGGGTGTATCGGGGTGGAATGAGACACACCCTTCGTCTCAGAGGAGTAATCATGATTATCATCATTCTTTTTCTGAAAGATTAGAGGGCATGGGGACTTGCTCTGGTAGATGTTTTGGGAGAATAAACTGTCATTCGTTAGTCTGTAAACCACCCTACTGGCATGCTAGTCTCCCCCCCTCTCTCGCCCCCTCTCTCTCTCAACCCCCCCCTCTCCCTCCCCCTCTCTCTTTCTCTGTGATGGAGGGAGACAGATTGTCTTTGTCAGTCTTGTTCCCTGAATTACAGATAATGAGCTCCCAGTAAATGGACTGTTGAAGTTCTCTCTCCCTTTCTCTTAGTTTATTTCCCCTCTCTCTCTCTCTCTCTCTCTCTCTCTCTCTCTCTCTCTCTCTCTCTCTCTCTCTCTCTCTCTCTCTCTCTCTCTCTCTCTCTCCTAATCTCCCCCCTCTCTTTGTCTCTGTCTGTCATCATATCGTTCCTCTCTCTGCTACTGTTATGTTAGATGGAAGGTAGATTAGGGTAGAGTGCTGCTATGTGAAGTGGCCATATGAAGTGTAGACAGTAATTTAGGTCAAATAAGTGGACTGATAGCTGCCTGCCTGTCTCTGTCTGTCCGTCTGTCTGGTGATGAAGCTATTTTCTCTTCTCTCTGAGTGGTCGTTTCCCCATGGTGGAACAGTGTGTGTGTGGAACAGTGTGTGTGTGGAACAGTGTGTGTGGAACAGTGTGTGTGTGGAACAGTGTGTGTGGAACAGTGTGTGTGTGGAACAGTGTGTGTGGAACAGTGTGTGTGTGGAACAGTGTGTGTGTGGAACAGTGTGTGTGGAACAGTGTGTGTGTGGAACAGTGTGTGTAACAGTGTGTGTGGAACAGTGTGTGTGTGGAACAGTGTGTGTGTGGAACAGTGTGTGTGGAACAGTGTGTGTGGAACAGTGTGTGTGTGGAACAGTGTGTGTGTGGAACAGTGTGTGTGGAACAGTGTGTGTGTTGAACAGTGTGTGTGTGGAACAGTGTGTGTGTGGAACAGTGTGTGTGGAACAGTGTGTGTGTGGAACAGTGTGTGTGTGGAACAGTGTGTGTAACAGTGTGTCTCTCTCAGGTGATGGTCCAGAGTGGGCGTATCCCCATGGTCTATCTGGAGTGTGTGTCCTGTAAGGCCCAGTCCATCTACAAGGTCAGTCAGAACACCTATGTCTACCTGGCTGGAACCTGCACCAACTGTCACCACTTCCACCGCGGGGTAAGACGTGAAAGTGTGTGTGTGTGTGTGTCTCTCCTCTGGCCCTATCCCCTTGTATTACTTAGCCACTCAGAGTCAATCAGTGTCCCCCTGTCTCAGTAAGATGAGGTCAGTATTCCCCTGACTCAGTAAGATGAGGTCAGTGTCCCCCTGTCTCAGTAAGATGAGGTCAGTATTCCCCTGACTCAGTAAGATGAGGTCAGTATTCCCCTGTCTCAGTAAGATGAGGTCAGTATTCCCCTGACTCAGTAAGATGAGGTCATCACACCACAGCTCCACATTTCCACATCCTCTCCTTTTTTTCATCCTCTCTCTCTCTCTCTCTCTCTCTCTCTCTCTCTCTCTCTCTCTCTCTCTCTCTCTCGCTTCCCCAGTCTCTCTCTGGGCTATGTCATCAGTGTAGAATGGGAGTTAAGGATCATGTCCCAAATGGCACCCTATTCCCTATGTAGTGCACTACTTTTGACCAGAGCCCTGTGGTCAAAAGTAGTGCACTACATAGGGAATAGGGTGCCATTTGGAACACGCATGAGATGACGGTGGTGGGTGTGAGTGGTTAGATTGAGGTCACGCTCACACACACACACACACACACACACACACACACACACACACACACACACCGCGCGCACACACACACACACACACACATACACACACACACACACACACACACACACACACACACACACAGACACGCACACACACAGCCACTGCCTCTCTAGACCTTTACAACTGGGATTTTAAGTCCATTAGCTGCAAAATAGACTGGCTGACGTTAGAACAATTAAAAAGTTGAAAGGGCAACTACTGAACCCTCTAACTCTCACCTCTCATCTGCTCTGTGCTGTTTAAAGGGTCAATCTACGGTTCAAATAACAACAATGCAGACACCCCGCCACTATTTTAGTAAACAGCTGAGGGATGAGGCTGGAGAAATGTAACCACTCCCGAATTCATAGACAGAACTATGGATGCCAGTAGTGACCATCCCATCCATGATATTATAGTGGAACCATGTTTTATGGCTTTACCGTGTTTGTTTAAAATGTTATTTACTAACATTGAAATAAAAAAAGCTTATATTTTGGGTTCTGATGGGGTACGACAGTTGAACTAAGCTCATGAGGCATTTATAAGTGATATTCTTCAAGAATCAATGGGCATATATCATTAATTTAAATCACAGATTGGCCCTTTAATATTGGAGTTATAATATAATTGCTCTAAAACATCTCAGCATGATCAGTATGACCCAACCTCTCAGCATGATCAGTATGACCCAACCTCTCAGCATGATCAGTATGACCCAACCTCTCAGCATGATCAGTATGACCCAACCTCTCCTCTCTGACAACAGTTTAGACTAACTATGAACATAAATATAACATCTCATCATGATCAATATGACATTTACATTTTAGTCATTTAGCAGACGCTCTTATCCAGAGCGACTTACAGGAGCAACTATATGCCTTGCTCAATCGACAGATTTTTCACCTAGTCGGCTCGGGGATTAGAACCAGCAAACTTTCGGTTACTGGCACAACGCTCTTAACCACTAAGCTACCTGCCGCCCCAACCTCTCCTCTCTGACAACAGTTTAGACTAACTATGAACATTAATATAACATCTCAGCATGATCAGTATGACCCGACCTGTCTTTTTAACGAGACCCTGTTCCTGGACTCCAGCAGACATTAACTCTCTCTCCTCTCTCCTCCCCCCGTAGTGTTGGGCGGGGGTCACCCTTCTTAACCAGACCTTGGTCCTTGATTCCAGCAGTACCACGAGAGCCATTAACTCTCTCTCTCCTCTCTCTTCCCTCCGTAGCGTTGGACGGCTGTCACCCTTCGTAACGAGACCCTGGTCCTAGACTCCAGCAGCACAACAACAGGACGTGACGGTATGAACCTGGTTCTCCGCCAGGGCATCTTGCGAGACGGAGACTCCTACGTCTTCACCCTCCACGTAACCGACGGCAACATGGACCGCGAGGGCGTGGCGTCCATCACACTGCAGCCCAACATGCCCCCGGCAGGCGGGGACTGTGACCTCCGAGCGGGGGGAGGAGGAGAGGGGGGACTGATCAGAACACTGGTGGACAGGGTGCACTTCAATTGTTCAGGTAGACACACTCTATTCTACTATACTCTACTCTATTATCCTATACTCTACTATACTCTACTCTATTCTACTATACTATATTCTACTATACTCTACTATACTCTATTATACTATACTAAACTCGATTCTACTATACTATACTCTACTCTATTCTAATATACTATATTATACAATACAATACTATACTCTATTCTATTCTACTATACTGTATTCTACTATACTCTACTATACTGTATTCTACTATACTATATATGGGGCGGTAGGTAGCTTAGTGGTTAAGAGTGTTGTGCCAGTAACCGAAAGGTTAATCTGTCGATGTGCCCTTGAGCAAGGCACTTAACCCTAATTGCTCCTGTAAGTCGCTCTGGATAAGAGTGTCTGCTAAATGACTAAAAATGTCAAATGTAAATGTAATACTCTATTCTCCTATACTATACTCTACTCGATTCTACTAAACTATATTCTACTATACTATATTCTACTATACTCTATTCTACTATACTCTACTCTATTCTACTATACTCTACTCTATTCTACTATACTCTATTATACTATACTCTATTTTCTTATATTATATTATACTATATTCTAATATACTCTAATATACTATAATATACTATAATATACTATACTATACTCTACTATACTCTACTATGCTCTACTATACTATATTCTACTATACTATATTCTACTATACACCACTATATTCTACTATACTCTACTCTATTTTACTATGCTCTACTATAATCTACTATACTCTACTATATTCTACTATACTATATTCTACTATACTCTACTCTATTCTACTATGCTCTACTATATTATGCTATACTCTATTTTACTATACTAAACTATATTCTACAATACTCTACTCTATTCTACTATACTCTACTCTATTCTACTATACTATATTCTACTATACTCTGTTTTCGTATATTCTATTATAATATACTCTACTATACTATAATATACTCTACTATACTATATTCTACTATACTCTACTATACTCTACTCTATTCTACTATACGCCACTATATTCTACTATACTCTACTCTATTTTACTATGCTGTACTATATTCTACTATATTCTACTATACTCTATTCTACTATACTATATTCTACTATACTCTACTCTATTCTATTATGCTCTACTATATTATGCTATACTCAATTTTACTATACTCTACTCTATTCTACTATGCTCTACTATATTCTACTATGCTCTACTATATTCTACTATACTCTATTCTACTATACTGTACTATATTCTACTATACTGTACTATATTCTACTATACTCTATTCTACTGTACTCTATTCTACTATGCTCTACCATATTCTACTATTATTCTATTTTCTCCTCTCTTCTCTCTTCTACTTCAAATCTCTCTCCTCACTCCCCTCTTCTCTCTCCTCCCGAAGTCTTGAGTGTGTCAGAAATTGTGACTCAGTGAAATGCTAAGACCCTCTCTCCCTCTCCTCCCCCCCCCCCCCTCCCCAGGATACAGTGACCTGGGCGTGTCAGAGACCCCTCTCCTGTATAGTCTGTTGGTGACTCGCTGCAGTGACATGCACTGTGAGGAGTTCTGTGTGTACAAAGGGACCAGTGCAGAGCACTCTGCCTTCCTGCCCCCTGGGTTCAGATCAGGTCGATACAGGGTGTCAGCGTCCATTACTGTAGAAGACCACCAGGGGGCAGCTATCACCTCTCTCAACAAGTAAGCCATTAAGACGCATTGGGCAGACACTGTGAAGATGCATTTCTGTGTGTGTGTGTGGGTTCTTATCATGTATATCTCTGTGTGTGTGTTAACTCACAATTTGTGTGTGTGTGTGTGTTTTTTTATTGTGTGTGTGTGTCCCTAGCTCCGTGGAGGTGGTTCTTCCAGACACTCCTCCAGGCTACAGCAGCCTGCCCCACTGGCTCAGTGAGCTGACCTCCACCACACTCAGACAGCTGCTGAAACAGGGAGACTCACAGAGGGTCAGAGAGCTGTCCCTGGCCCTCATCACTGTACTCAATGAGGTAGGATACACTCCTCTGTCTGTCTGTCTGTCTGTCTGTCTGTATGTGTCTGTCTGTCTGTCTGTCTGTCTATCTATCCCTTTATCTGTCTGTCTGTATGTGTCTGTCTGTCTGTCTATCTACCTATCCAACACTGCTATCAGAGAGCTGTCCCTGGTTCTCATCACTGTACTCAATGAGGTAGGATACACTCCTCTGTCTGTCTGTCTGTCTGTCTGTCTGTCTGTCTGTCTGTCTGTCTGTGTCTGTCTGTCCATCTATTTATGTATTCCTCTATCTATCAACACCCGTACTACAAGTTACACCACTCTCTATCTTCCTCTCTACAGTCCACTCCCCTATATGTCTGTATGTCTATCTCTATCTCCCTACAGTACACTCTCCCTGTACCCATCAATCAAGCCAGTCAGTCAGGCAGACATCAATGTGGTCAGCCAGTGAGGCAGAAAGCCTCAGTCAGGAGAGAGAGAGTGATTTCCCATGGTGTGGTCTATGAATAGCGACCACCTGTTAACCACTCCTTACCTCTCCTTTCCTCCTCCTCTCCTCCTCCTCCTTTCCTCCCTCCTCTCCCCAATTCCTCTCCTTTCCTCTCTCTCTTCTCCTCTCTCTCTCCCCCTCTTCTCTTCTCCTCTCTCTCCCCCTCTTCTCTTAACCTCTCCTCTCTCTCCCCCTCTTCTCCTCTCCTCTCTCCCCTCCTCTCTTCTCCTCTCCTCTCTCCCCCTCTTCTCTTCTCCTCTCTCTCCCCCTCTTCTCTTCTCCTCTCTCTCCCCCTCTTCTCTTAACCTCTCCTCTCTCTCCCCCTCTTCTCCTCTCCTCTCTCCCCTCCTCTCTTCTCCTCTCCTCTCTCCCCCTCTTCTCTTCTCCTCTCTCTCCCCCTCTTCTCTTCTCCTCTCCTCTCTCCCCCTCCCCTCTTCTCCTCTCTTCTCCCCGCTCTCTCCCCCTCTTCTGTTCTCCTCTCTTCTCCTCTCTCTCTCCCCCTCTTCTTCTCCTCTCTCTCTTCCCCTCTTCTCCTCTCTCTCTCCCCCTCTTCTCCTCTCCTCTCTCTCCCCCTCTTCTTCTCCTCTCTCTCTCCCCCTCCTCTCTTCTCCTCTCCTCTCTCTCCCCCTATTCTCTTCTCCTCTCCTCTCTCTCCCCCTCCTCTCCTCTCCTCCCCCAGTATGAGCAGACCCGTGAGTCGGCGATAGTATCCAGGGCGGAGCGTGGTTACCGGGTCATCGTGCGTAGTGACATCACCAGAGCTCTCACTGCCCTCGACCTGACTACAGTTAACGACATCCAGCAGACCTCCGCTGCCCTGGCACAATGCACGGTGAGACACACACACACACACACACACACACACACACACACACACACACACACACACACGGTGAGACACACACACACACACACACACACACACGGTGAGACACACACAGACACAGACACACACACGGTGAGACACACACACACACTACAGAGGTGGCCTCCATGAAGTTCCCTGCACTGGCCCAATGCACAGTGTGGAGGGGAAGTTTTTCTCCCTCTCACCCGGCATGAAGTTCAATCAATGAAACACCTATTCAATATTTATATCTTCTCTCACAATGTTTTATTGAGTATTGTAAAGTTTGTGTTCTAGGAAGCTAAAGTATTGACCTGTGTGTGTTTCAGGCGGTGAGTCGTGAGTTTATCTGTGAGGAATGTCAGAACAGCACGTTGAATAAGCTGGAGTCTATGTTGGATATACTGCAGACTGACACCAAGCAGGGAACAGTCACACCTACTGAGATAGCTGACAACATTCTCAACATCATGGGTGAGCACACACACACGCTCGCTCTCTTTCTCTCTCCCTCTCCCCCCCCTCTCTCTCTCTCCCTCCCTCTCTCCCTCTCGCTCTCTCCCTCTCTCTCTCTCTCTCGCTCTCTCTCCCTCTCCCTCTCCCTCTCCCTCTCCCTCTCCCTCTCCCTCTCCCTCTCCCTCTCCCTCTCCCTCTCCCTCTCCCTCTCCCTCTCCCTCTCCCTCTCCCTCTCTCCCTCTCCCTCTCTCACTCTCTCACTCTCTCACTCTCTCTCTCTCTCGCTCTCTCGCTCTCTCGCCTCTCTCCCTCTCTCTCTCTCTCTCTCTCTCTCCCTCTCTCGCTCCCTCTCTCGCTCCCTCTCTCCCTCTCCCTCTCTCGCTCCCTCTCTCCTCTCTCTCCCTCTCTCTCCCTCCTCTCTCTCTCTCTCTCTCTCTCTCTCTCTCTCTCTCTCTCTCTCTCTCTCCCTCTCTCTCTCCCTCTCTCCCTCTCTCTCTCTCTCTCTCTCTCACAACCACACAAATCTTCTTCAGAAAATGTCACTATTGTAGTTATTAGGAGCTCTGTTATACATCAGACTACTTTCCAAGGCTACAGTATGTTTCATCTTTACCTCCCCCTCTCTCTCTCTTCTCCCCCCACTCCTCCCGTTCCTCCCTTCCTCTCTCCTCCCCCTCCCTTCCTCTCTCCTCTTCCTCCCTCCTCCTCCCCCTCTCTCCTCCTCCCTCCAGGTGACCTTATCCACCAGGTGAGCCAGTCGGCCTCCCAGCAGCTCTTGGGGCACCCCTACCCTGACCCCCACCTGAACATCTCCCTCGGGCCAGGCCTCTCCTCCCTCCCCCAGCCTCACTACCCCCTCCCCCCCCAGGCCCACCCCCTGCGCGTAGCAGCCAAGGCCTATAATCTGTCGTCGGCGCTGATGCGTATCCTGATGCACGCCCGCGTCCTTAACGAGGAACCACTGGTGCTGCGGGGGACGGAGATCGCCGCCACAGGGAAACGGGCCGACCCCCAGTCACTGTTCTGTTACACCGACGACGACTCACCTGGTAGGTGTAAGAGGGGGAGGTGGAAAGGTGTGAGTGGGGGGCGTGAGAGAGGAATGGAGGGGGTGTGTTGTCTTGCAGAACTGAATTGAAGACACATTTTCTAAATCTTAAATCAGACAATAAAGTACCAATGTGTTCTATTGAATAAAGTTATTTTATTATGTTCTATTAAATAAAGTTATATACTGTTGTGTTCTATTAAATAAAGTTATATTCTATTCTGTTCTGTTAAATACAGTTATATTCTGTTCTGTTATATTAAATAAAGTTGTATTATGTTCTGTTCAGAGTGCAGAAGGTTCTCCATCCCCAGAGCCTTCAACAACAGTCTGGGCAGAGCAGATACCAGCGTGGTCCAACTCATGTTCCAGGTGTGTGTGTATGTGTGTGTGTGTGTGAGAGTGAGTGACTAAGTGACTGTCCGTCAAAGTACCCACGTACACATTCATCAAGTCATCATAGATGGGTATTCCTTAATGCCTTTTTGAATCTCTCTCTCTCTCTCCCCCTCCAATTCTCTCTCCCTCCCCATCTCTCCCCTCTCCAGGTGGAGCCCAACCCGTTCCCCTTTAACTTTGTGGCTAACTACACTGTCAGTACCGAGGTATGGACTTGTTTCTTAGTTATTTATACTGTATGATGTCTTTTCTATTAACATGTATGATGATTCATGATATTGATATAATAGTCTTAGAATTCTGATCTATTCTAATCCTATTTGTAATCCAATCCTAATCAATTCTAGGTGGCCTCCATGGAGTTCCGAGCGGAGAACGGTTCCCAGATCCCCATCTCAGACCTCGACGACAACCAAGCCATCACCGTTGCCGTGAACAACGGCAGCGCCACCGACAACAATGGGTCAGGGGTGGCGGGGGTCCCGTTAGCCGGTGCCGTTAATGTGAGCTGGTGTGACTCGGTCATCGTACGGGTCAGCACCGGTAACTCCAACCGGCAGGCCGGACTGTTCATCCAACTCAACTTCACCACCCTGGATGGTAAGAATCATAGAAATAGAATCACAATAGAAAAATTATCACAATAGAAATAGAATCACAATAGAACAATTATCACAATATAATCACAATGGAAATAGAATCACAATAGAAAAATGATCACAATATAATCACAATGGAAATAGAATCACAATAGAAAAATAATCACAATATAATGTGGTCCTCTGTAGCTCAGCTGGTAGAGCACGGCGCTTGTAACGCCATGGTAGTGGGTTCGATCCCCGGGACCACCCATACACAAAAATGTATGCACGCATGACTGTAAGTCGCTTTGGATAAAAGCGTCTGCTAAATGGCATATTATTATTATTATATTATAATCACAATGGAAATAGAATCACAATAGAAAAATAATCACAATATAATCACAATGGAAATAGAATCACAATAGAAATAGAATCACAATATAATACCTATTCCCACTTTAGCTGTACCTCTTTATAGTAAGTTAGCAGGGTATGTGTGACTAAATTGTATTTTTCAATTGTCAAATCAAGTCAAATAAGTCATTGACATTTTTGGAATATCAATAAAGTTGAATTGAATAGTGTATAGGGGCTGTATTTGGGGGATGTATAGAGAGGAGCTCACCCCTGTCCCCCTGCTCCTCTCCAGACGGGGTGTGGTCAAAGGGGCGCGAGGTGGACCCCTCCATCATGACCTACCTCCACTCCTCCAACTGGCCCAACGAGTTCAACTCCACAGACAGGAAACGCATCACACTCAGCATGACCAGGGGGCGGGACCTGGACCACAGGAAGTACACCTTCTTCCTGTCCCCAGAGTGAGTGGTCGCCATGGTGATATGGAATGAGTCAATGTTCCTTCTAAGCTGCGTGCGGGCGTGCAGCTCCCCGGGACTGCCGCGCAGAACAAATATCAGCCTGCGCAGAGAAGCACGAGATTGAAACTTCACTCATCTTTCTAGTTTTCCCCTTTAGTTAACACTATCAACGTTTCCCTTTACTGTGGGAATTATGCTCGAATCAACGCAATATTACCCACTTTCAATGTAATATACCGAAACAAAATGAACTATGCAAGACTTAGAATGCAAAACTAACTATGCAAGAGATTTTGTTGTAGGCAGAACACATCGGAGTAGGATTCTATTGTATTGAAAGGCACGACTCAGGCACATACTCTACACAGACCGGTGCCTCATAACCAATCAGAGTTGCAATAGGCCTATATGCAAATAAACCATTGCCATATATGGATCATATATGGCCATTCACTTTGAACTGGACTCTCTTTACAGCATGAGAGGTCGTGAGTAGATGCGCTTGTTTTGAGATCAAAAACGAGAGCTGCATGTAGCCACCTGTGTACATTTGTTCATATCCTTTGCTAGTTAGTGAGTTATTAGCCCAGTTATAGATCATTTGTAGTCAGCAATGGAGAAGTGATTGTATACAACGTGTACATTTCTAGACTTCTTTGAAAAGTGAGTCGGGTAAAGAGCTTTTTTTTATCTTAAAGGGGCAGTGTTGTATTTTGAGACAGGCTTGAATAAATAGCCAATAGGCAGAGGGTAGCATAATTTGTCTGATACTCTGTAAAAATGGTATGGGAATAATAATGCATTTTATTTTGTAAAGTGGTTTCTTGCATCAAACAACAACAACATTTTCTGTCACCTCCTTGTCTGAAGGACAAGTGGATAAACAATGTCAAGCCCTGCATGTTTTTTTTCAAAAGTCTCATGGAATGTAGACCTACACTACCGTTCAAAAGTCTGGGGTCACTTAGAAATGTCCTTGTTTTCGAAAGAAAATCATTTTTTTTGTCCATTAAAATAACATAAAATTGATCAGAAATACAGTGTAGACATTGTTAATGTTGTAAATGGCTATTGTAGCTAGAAACGGCTGATTTTTAATGGAATATCTACATAGGCGTACAGAGGCCCATTATCAGCAACCATCAGTCCTGTGTTCCAATGGCACGTTGTGTTTACTAATCCAAGTTTATCATTTTAAAAGGCTAATTGATCATTAGAAAACCCTTTTGCAATTATGTTAGCACAGCTGAAAACTGTTGTGCTGATTAAAGAAGCAATAAAACTGGCCTTCTTGAGACTAGTTGAGTATCCGGCATCAGCAATTGTGGGTTTGATTACAGGCTCAAAATGGCCGGAAACAAAGACCTTTCTTCTGAAACTCGTCAGTCTATTCTTGTTCTGAGAAATGAAGGCTATTCCATGCGAGAAATTGCCAAGAAACTGAAGATCTTGTACAATGCTGTGTACTACTCCCTTCACAGAACAGCGCAAACTGGCTCTAATCAGAATAGAAAGTGGAGTGGGACTGTAACTTAAAGCGGGTACAGCCTCAGTGTTCACAGTAAACGTGCGCCAGAAGTTGCACAGAATTTTCACAACATTCAAGTTTGCGCTCATCAGACCTGAAATTTGCTCAGTGCAGAAAACAATTAGAGGGAACATTGGTCATGAATATTACAGAACAGTTATTGGATATTATAAACTGGGTAGTTCGAACCCAGAATGCTGATTGGCTGACAGCCGTGGTATATCAGACCATATACCACGGGTATGACAAAACATGTATTTTTACTGCTATAATTACGTTGGTAACCAGTTTATAATAGCAACAAGGCAACTCGGGGGGTTTGTGGTATATGGCCAATATGCCACGGCTAAGGGCTGTATCCAGGCACTCCCCTCGGGCCTTATTGCTTAATTGTATCTCTCTCTCTCTGTCTCTCTCTCTCTCTGTCTCTCTGTGTAAGCGGTCTCTCTCTCTCTCTCTCTCTCTCTCTCTCTCTCTCTCTCTCTCTCTGTCTCTCTGTCTCTCTCTCTCTCTCTGTCTCTCTGTGTAAGCGGTCTCTCTCCTCCCACCTTTGGATGCCTTGTCTAACCAAATCTTGCGATCAATAGCTAGCTAGCTACTTAGCTTATGTACGGTTAATATTTACAGTATGTTAAGTGATGAGATGAACTTCCTCAGATTATCAAGAGAGTGAAACACTCCAATAGAGCCTTTTGTTCATACTGTAAATGCTGTGTAGCATTTTGCTCAGATCTAACCAACCACCCCTCTCTCTTCTCCGGTTGCCCAGGTCCCATGACACCACCCTGGACTACTATGTGAACGTGACAACGGGCTGTACCACTGACTTCCCCAGCGCGGGGGTGCGTCTGGAGGTGGGTGTTTGTTAAAGCTTAAATGTATAACTTATGGGCGCTTAAAGTCAGTGTCATAACACATTTTAAGTGCATTATAAGGCATTATAAAGGGCATTATACATACACTTACCAGACAGTTTATTAGGTAAACCACCCTGTTCAGGAAAATGGTTAGCTCCTACAGACGTGGCCGTGGCTTGCTATATAAAGCAGGTAGACAGGCATCAAGGCATTCAGTTACTGTTCCATTGAACGTTATAATGGGCAAAACGAGTGACCTAAGTGACTTTGAGCGTGGTATGATCGTTGGTGCCAGGCGCACCGGATCCAGTATCTCAGAAACGGCCGGCATCCTGGGCTTTACACGCACGATAGTGTCTAGGGTTTACCGAGAATGGTGCGACAAACAAAAAACATCCAGTCAGCGGCAGTCCTGTGGGCTAAAACAGCTCGTTGACGAGAGAGGTCGAAGGAGAATGGCAAGAATCGTGCAAGCTAACAGGCGGGCCACAAACAGACAAATAACGGCGCAGTACAACAGTGGTGTGCAGAACGGCATCTCGGAACACACAACACGTCGATCCTTGTCAAGGATGGGCTATTGCAACAGACGACCACACCGGGTTCCACTCCTATCAGCTAAAAACAAGAAGAAGCGGCTCCAGTGGGCACGCCATCACCAACACTGGACAATGGACCCATCCTGCCTGGTGGCGGTTAGGTCCCTTAATACCAATGGAGCAACGATGGAACGCCACAGCGTATCTGAACATTGTTGCTGACCAAACCTAATAGAGCATCTTTGGGATGAGATGGAACGGGCTGTTCGCAGCATGAATGTACCGCTGTCCAATCTGCAGCAACTGTGTAATGCCATTGCGACAGCGTCCCTGTAGAACGTCCCCGACACTAGAATCCATGCGCCCGAAGAATTCCGGCTGTTCTGGAGGCAAAGGGGGGTCCGACCGGGTACTAGATTGGTGTACCTAATAAACTAGCCAGTGAGTGTATGTACTTCATAGAAACTGTTCCTAAACCCATCCCATCCTTTGTCTAGGGAGGTGACACACACAGAAGGAAACCAAGTGTTGACCTGCGTTGAAAACCCTTCCCTTCCCTTCTAAATATATTTCTGACTCATTCCATCCCTTCTCTAGGTGGGTGTGTTTGCGTCCCTGTGCCAGTACTTCAGCGAGAGCGCCAAGCTGTGGCGTACGGACGGCATGGTGCCGCTGGCAGAGACTAACGCCAGCCGGGCCGTCTGCAGCACCCGTCACCTCACAGCCTTCGCTGCCAGTCTATTCGTTCCGCCTGACGCTGTCACCTTCATACGGCCTGTAAGTAGAGACACACCTGATAATAATAATAATAATATAATAATAATATGCCATTTAGCAGACGCTTTTATCCAAAGCGACTTACAGTCATGCGTGCATACATTTTTGTGTATGGGTGGTCCCGGGGATCGAACCCACTACCTTGGCGTTACAAGCGCCGTGCTCTACCAGCTGAGCTACAGAGGACCACAATACACACACACCTAATACACACACACCTGATAACACACACACACCTGATAATACACATCTGATCCAAACCAAACACACATCTCCACACGCACTCTGTTATGATGCAATACTGTGAAATCAGCTGACTTTCACACACACAAACCCTTTCACACACACACACACATAGTTTCTCACACTCTTCTCTCCTCTCGTCCTCTAGGAACGGGGGGGTCCCAGCCTCGTGGTGTTGTTGACGTGTGTGGTGGGGTTGCTATGTTACGTCGTGGCGGCGGCCATCTTACATAAACTTGACCAACTGGACCTGAGGAGGGCTGGGACGGTGCCGCTCTGTGGACACGACGGAACATTCAAGTACGAGGTGCAGGTCAAGACCGGCTTCAGCCATGGGGCAGGTGAGAAGGCAAAGGGCAAAGGTCAAGGATTCAAATGGGAAGAAATTAGACTTTTAATCAATCAAATTGTATTCACAAAGGGCAGAAACGTATCACTAAATTGCCATCAAAGGATGATTTGCACTAATACTCAAGTTATGCCCACGGATCTCATGTTGGGAGACAGACGGCAACCTTCACATAGCAACCCAGGCTCAAATCCCCAAAGATCAAGGGAAAATAATTCAACCTTTCCTAGACCTACAGTACATACCCATCCATCACCTGTGTCTCGAGACGTCTGTAGTTGTTATATGACGTGTATATCTAACTCCTCCCCCTGTCCCCTAGGCACATCGGCACATGTGGGCATCAGTGTGTACGGGAGTGAGGGGCGTAGCGGGCATCGCCACCTGGACAGCCCCGGGGCCTTCGCACGTAACGGACTGGATATCTTCCACATTGCCACGGAAACTAGCCTGGGCAGCGTCTGGAAGATCCGCGTCTGGCACGACAACAAGGGTAGGCGGTCACACACACACACACACATACACACACACCTATGTACACATACTGCTACAGTACACAAACACATATGCAGGCACTTTGGGTTTTTGAAAAGCATGTTACAAATAACATGTATTATTATTATTATTCATAATAATATTATTAATATTATTATTATTGTTATTATTCGTAATATTATTATTATTATTATCAGGGCATAAAATAAACCTTTTGGTCCACCAGCCACTATGGCAGGTAGATTTATTTGACCAACAAAACACAAAAAAACGGATGAGCATGCTTTGTAATGTTTCTAAAACAATACATGTATTACTAGTAAGAAATAATGCGGTATATTGTTTAATTTCATTTTTTGTGATCTGAGTCTTTTTGTGACCTATTTTGACCAAAATATCACAGATGAGACAAAAATGTACACCTGCCCCTTTAAGGGCGGGGTGTTACCACGGTAATGCGACTAGAGTCATCTTTGTGGCTGTGAGATTGAGTCTGACTAGTAGCAGCTTTGTCTTCTCTTCCCTAGCAGTTGAAACAAACATAGAAAAACAACCTAGCTTGTGAACAATAGAATGTAAATGGCCAAGAAACACAAGGACAAAGTCTCACTTCAGTAGACTTAAGTTTCAAGTAAATTAGACACATTTTTATGAATATTTCACTCAGCTCTTCACGTGCGCACAGACCCCAGCCAGGCAGTGTTGCAGTGCGAGGTGGGATAGGCTATATAGGATTCCTAGTTCTTTGACTTTGTGCAGTTAATTTACCAGCTATGAAACAAAACGGCAGAAATACTTTGAAAACAGCTAATGCAGCGTTTATTTGACTATAAATGTGATCATTTTTTATTCATAAATGCGTGTGAAATGCTTGCACTGTGGAGCCTTGACCACCCGCCAACGTGGCTGGTGAAATAGACATCTTACCCGCCAATGCCAAAATCTACCCGCATTTGGCGTGTGGTCATTTTAGTCCCTGATTAATATTATTATTATACACTTACAGTAGATCTCCATCGTGGTCCTCTGTAGCTCAGCTGGTAGAGCACGGCGCTTGTAACGCCAAGGTAGTGGGTTCGATCCCCGGGACCACCCATACACAAAAATGTATGCACGCACGACTGTAAGTCGCTTTGGATAAAAGCGTCTGCTAAATGGCATATTATATTATATTATTATACCCTTTGTCAAACTGTAAACAACCTAGTAAATATACCCTCTCTCTCCTCTCTCCTCCCCTCCCAGGTCTGTCTCCAGCATGGAAGCTCCAGTATGTCCTGGTGAAGGACCTCCAGACAGGAAGCAGTTACTATTTCCTGGTAGAGGAGTGGCTGTCAGTGGACAACGAGAGGACAGACGGACGCGTGGAGATAGAGGTGGAGGCCTCAGGTAAGGACCCTAACCCCTAGCTCTAAGCATCCCTACCCTCATAGTTTAGTAGTCATACCCTTTGCCAAATGGTCTCCAACATGGTCCAGGAGTCTATCCACGTCTCGCCACCGCTGCCTCGACAACTGGCCTAGGGCCAGTTTTGTCTTATAGCCGTTAAGGACAACAGCTGGACTTTGAACAGGAGAACTGATCACAAATCAGTGGTCCATTCATTAACACCAACTCACTACTTCCTCTTTTACTTCCTCCTTCCTTTTTTCCTGCTTCCTGTGGGCATGTCCTGACCTATAGAAGAGGCGGAGCTTCGTCGGTTGCCCCGCCTCCTGAACTGGGAGCTTCAGCGTGCGCTGTGTGAGAGTCACTTGTGGGTGTCGCTATGGGAACGGCCCGCCCGCAGTCCCTTTACCCGCCTCCAGAGGGCGACGTGCTGCGCCCTGCTGCTACAGCTCTGCCTGCTGGCTAACACCATGTGGTACAGCACCGTGGCCAATAGGAGCTACAGGTAGAGTGTGTCTGTGTGTGTCTGTGTGTGTCTATGTCTGTGTGTGTTCCAGTACTGACTGTTGTCCTATTGTAGTTCTATGGCGGTGTCGAGGCTGGTGGTGTGGAATGGGGAGACAGTGGCTGTGGGAGTGGTCAGCTGTCTGGTGATCTACCCCCTCTACCTGCTGGTCTTCACTCTCTTCAGGATGAGTCGCAGCAAGGTGACACACACACACACCTTTAGAACACACACACCTTTAGAACACACACACACACACACACCTTTAGAACACACACACCTTTAGAACACACACACACACACACACACTTTAGAACACACACACCTTTTGAACACACACACACACTCCTCACATCTCCACCAATATGCATTTAAATCCCTGAACCCTTCATAAAGACTCTGTGTGTGTGTGTTTTGCATCCCTCCGTGTGCATCCCTGCGTGTGTGTGTGTGTGTGTGTGTGTGTGTGCGTATCAGTGTGTGTCAATAGAACAGGTGCCCTCCTCCCAGGTGGACCAGGAGTCAGTGGAGATAGATGACTTCCTGGATAACTCCATGGCAGGAAGCTCCTTCCTCATCTTCAACGGTGTCCCTGGAGAGGTATGTACGTATGTGTGGTGTGTGTGCGTGTGTGTGTGTGCGTGTGCGTGTGCGTGTGTGTGTTTGTGTTTGTGTTTGTGTGTGTGTGTGTGTGAGAGAGAGAGATAACTCTTAATAAAAAGTAGTGCACTAGCCTAATATAGCTGGAAACAGGGTCAGTTGAGATGGGAGCTGTCTGATAAGTAGACAGACAGATGTGTGTATCTAGTCTAGGTTTGATTTATGTCTAGGTGATGATGTTACAAGAAGCAGTAGAGAGAAATGATTGCTGTAAGACTTTGTTCCACTAGAAGGGAAGAGCTACAGTTCATTGGGGGGAATAGAGAGGTGAGGCAACAGTAGCAGAAGTATTTCTACAGCGTCTAAATTCTGATATTCGTCTTTTCGTCTGTCTCCTTATTTGATCTAATTTCAAAGTATTACTTTATCTCTCTCTCTGTCCCCCCCAGACCTATTCGGAAGAGACCAACGTGGACCTCCCCCCCACGCCCTCCACCAAGAGGTGAGCTCTCCCGTTGCTTAGAGAAGAACAGAAAGAGGGAAAGAGAGGAGAGTTGTTGTCCTGATATAACCTCTCTGTGTCTCATTAAATCCCAGCGTTATTAGAGTTCCAACACCCCGTAAGGTGTGTGTGGGCGTCTGTAATTACTCTGTGTACGTGTCTGTGCGTGTGTGTGTTTGTTTATCAAAACAAGAAAGCTCATATAGGGAAACCATTAACCCTCTCTCTCTCTCTCTCTCTCCCCTTCTTGTATTCCATTGTACTATTGTGGAAGTTGTGACCGACTGTTTAAAATGCACTTTAAATGAACACTGACTTGACTTGACCTCTCTCCCTCTCCTCCCCGCCCCACCCTGTCCTCCTCTATCTCCCTCCTTTCCTCCCGCTCTCCCCCCTGCTCTCCCCCCCGCTCTCCCCCTCTCCTTCCTCCGCTCTCTCCCCCCTCTCCTCCCCCCGCTCTCTCCCCCCTCTCCTCTCCCCGCTCTCCCCCTCTCCTCCCCCCGCTCTCTCCCCCCTCCTCTCCCCCCTCTCCTCTCCCCCTCTCCTCCCCCCGCTCTCTCCCCCTCTCCTTCCTCCGCTCTCCCCCTCTCCTCCCCCCTCTCTCCCGCTCTCCCCCTCTCCTCCCCCCGCTCTCCCCCCTCTCCTTCCTCCGCTCTCTCCCCTCTCTCCTCCCCCCGCTCTCTCCCCCCTCTCCTCTCCCCGCTCTCCCCCCTCTCCTCCCCCGCTCTCTCCCCCCTCTCCCCCTTTAGTGTCCAGAGTTGGGGTGTGGTCCAGGAAGAGGATGATGACGAGGAGCGTGATTGGCCAGAGTTGTTGAGTGACATGTCTGAGGTGGGAGGGGCGGGCCTGGGGGCGGGGCTACCCAAGTTGAAGAGAGGTCAAGGGTCAAGACACCTGGGGGTGGACATGACCCTTCACCCCGACGATGATGACTTCACACACCGCAACAAGTACTTCACATCCTCAGGTAATCCACACACACTACAACAACAGCAAGCACTTAAAAATCTACTTAGCACTGCAATATATAGTTTCAGTATCATGAATATTGTGTTATAATTTAGAAAAAAGCATTCAAGGGAACTGTGTGATGTTATATAAACAGGACAGCCATGAAACACACATTTACTCTGCCTCAACACAGTCTTGAAATTCAATTCAGATGTGTGGATCTAACCATCTCTCTTTCTTATCCCCCCACACACACACACACACACACACACACACACACCCGTCCCTTCTAGATGAGGACCTGATTAAGCGTATCCTGGCGGACGGCCAGCTGCAGGTTTCTCATCTCTGTGACCCCCGACACTTCTTCTCCCAGACCACAGACAGCGAGATGGCCGACCTGTGAGCCACCTCTAACCTCTAACCTCTAACCTCTAACCTCTAACCTCCAACCTTTCTCTCCCTCTGGTCCTTCTGTCATTTTACATTTATGTTCTTATCCAGAGAGACTGTTAGATAGCTAGGTGAGACAACCACATCAGTCATAGTAACACTGTTCATCAACGTTGTTTTATCTTCCTCCTTCTTCACTCCTCTGAAAGCAATAGAAACT
>NC_059202.1:772848-820348 GCF_020615455.1 Coregonus clupeaformis | reverse complement strand
TAGAAGGCCTGTACTATGCCCTGTGGGTAGTGTATAATTGTGTGTGTCCTCTAGGTGTTACTAGAAGGCCTGTACTATGCCCTGTGGGTAGTGTATAATTGTGTGTGTCCTCTAGGTGTTACTAGAAGGCCTGTACTATGCCCTGTGGGTAGTGTATAATTGTGTGTGTCCTCTAGGTGTTACTAGAAGGCCTGTACTATGCCCTGTGGGTAGTGTATAATTGTGTGTGTCCTCTAGGTGTTACTAGAAGGCCTGTACTATGCCCTGTGGGTAGTGTATAATTGTGTGTGTCCTCTAGGTGTTACTAGAAGGCCTGTACTATGCCCTGTGGGTAGTGTATAAGTGTGTGTGTCCTCTAGGTGTTACTAGAAGGCCTGTACTATGCCCTGTGGGTAGTGTATAAGTGTGTGTGTCCTCTAGGTGTTACTAGAAGGCCTGTACTATGCCCTGTGGGTAGTGTATAAGTGTGTGTGTCCTCTAGGTGTTACTAGAAGGCCTGTACTATGCCCTGTGGGTAGTGTATAAGTGTGTGTGTCCTCTAGGTGTTACTAGAAGGCCTGTACTATGCCCTGTGGGTAGTGTATAAGTGTGTGTGTCCTCTAGGTGTTACTAGAAGGCCTGTACTATGCCCTGTGGGTAGTGTATAAGTGTGTGTGTCCTCTAGGTGTTACTAGAAGGCCTGTACTATGCCCTGTGGGTAGTGTATAAGTGTGTGTGTCCTCTAGGTGTTACTAGAAGGCCTGTACTATGCCCTGTGGGTAGTGTATAAGTGTGTGTGTCCTCTAGGTGTTACTAGAAGGCCTGTACTATGCCCTGTGGGTAGTGTATAAGTGTGTGTGTCCTCTAGGTGTTACTAGAAGGCCTGTACTATGCCCTGTGGGTAGTGTATAAGTGTGTGTGTCCTCTAGGTGTTACTAGAAGGCCTGTACTATGCCCTGTGGGTAGTGTATAAGTGTGTGTGTCCTCTAGGTGTTACTAGAAGGCCTGTACTATGCCCTGTGGGTAGTGTATAAGTGTGTGTGTCCTCTAGGTGTTACTAGAAGGCCTGTACTATGCCCTGTGGGTAGTGTATAAGTGTGTGTGTCCTCTAGGTGTTACTAGAAGGCCTGTACTATGCCCTGTGGGTAGTGTATAAGTGTGTGTGTCCTCTAGGTGTTACTAGAAGGCCTGTACTATGCCCTGTGGGTAGTGTATAAGTGTGTGTGTCCTCTAGGTGTTACTAGAAGGCCTGTACTATGCCCTGTGGGTAGTGTATAAGTGTGTGTGTCCTCTAGGTGTTACTAGAAGGCCTGTACTATGCCCTGTGGGTAGTGTATAAGTGTGTGTGTCCTCTAGGTGTTACTAGAAGGCCTGTACTATGCCCTGTGGGTAGTGTATAAGTGTGTGTGTCCTCTAGGTGTTACTAGAAGGCCTGTACTATGCCCTGTGGGTAGTGTATAAGTGTGTGTGTCCTCTAGGTGTTACTAGAAGGCCTGTACTATGCCCTGTGGGTAGTGTATAAGTGTGTGTGTCCTCTAGGTGTTACTAGAAGGCCTGTACTATGCCCTGTGGGTAGTGTATAAGTGTGTGTGTCCTCTAGGTGTTACTAGAAGGCCTGTACTATGCCCTGTGGGTAGTGTATAGTGTGTGTGTCCTCTAGGTGTTACTAGAAGGCCTGTACTATGCCCTGTGGGTAGTGTATAAGTGTGTGTGTCCTCTAGGTGTTACTAGAAGGCCTGTACTATGCCCTGTGGGTAGTGTATAAGTGTGTGTGTCCTCTAGGTGTTACTAGAAGGCCTGTACTATGCCCTGTGGGTAGTGTATAAGTGTGTGTGTCCTCTAGGTGTTACTAGAAGGCCTGTACTATGCCCTGTGGGTAGTGTATAAGTGTGTGTGTCCTCTAGGTGTTACTAGAAGGCCTGTACTATGCCCTGTGGGTAGTGTATAAGTGTGTGTGTCCTCTAGGTGTTACTAGAAGGCCTGTACTATGCCCTGTGGGTAGTGTATAAGTGTGTGTGTCCTCTAGGTGTTACTAGAAGGCCTGTACTATGCCCTGTGGGTAGTGTATAAGTGTGTGTGTCCTCTAGGTGTTACTAGAAGGCCTGTACTATGCCCTGTGGGTAGTGTATAAGTGTGTGTGTCCTCTAGGTGTTACTAGAAGGCCTGTACTATGCCCTGTGGGTAGTGTATAAGTGTGTGTGTCCTCTAGGTGTTACTAGAAGGCCTGTACTATGCCCTGTGGGTAGTGTATAAGTGTGTGTGTCCTCTAGGTGTTACTAGAAGGCCTGTACTATGCCCTGTGGGTAGTGTATAAGTGTGTGTGTCCTCTAGGTGTTACTAGAAGGCCTGTACTATGCCCTGTGGGTAGTGTATAAGTGTGTGTGTCCTCTAGGTGTTACTAGAAGGCCTGTACTATGCCCTGTGGGTAGTGTATAAGTGTGTGTGTCCTCTAGGTGTTACTAGAAGGCCTGTACTATGCCCTGTGGGTAGTGTATAATGTGTGTGTCCTCTAGGTGTTACTAGAAGGCCTGTACTATGCCCTGTGGGTAGTGTATAATTGTGTGTGTCCTCTAGGTGTTACTAGAAGGCCTGTACTATGCCCTGTGGGTAGTGTATAAGTGTGTGTGTCCTCTAGGTGTTACTAGAAGGCCTGTACTATGCCCTGTGGGTAGTGTATAAGTGTGTGTGTCCTCTAGGTGTTACTAGAAGGCCTGTACTATGCCCTGTGGGTAGTGTATAAGTGTGTGTGTCCTCTAGGTGTTACTAGAAGGCCTGTACTATGCCCTGTGGGTAGTGTATAAGTGTGTGTGTCCTCTAGGTGTTACTAGAAGGCCTGTACTATGCCCTGTGGGTGAAGAGGCTCCGTCCAGAGGAGCAGGATGTCCTGGTGAAGTGTCCCCGTGTTGACAGAGTGGTCCAGCGGGTCCCCAGAGTCAGACCACCCCAAGGCTTCGCTCTGTCCCAGGCCAGACAGCAGGCCCGCAAGGTCCACATGCTGCACAACATGCTCAAGGTAAGAGATGGAGGGAGGGAGACACACAGCATGCTCAACTATGTCGTTAACAGAACTTCCTGGTGTATATGCTCTTCCTGTTGGTTTTGGTTGTGTATCTGTGTTAATAATATAATTGTTCCACAACCAATGGTTTTCTTTGTTGTAGTTAGAGTTGTGTATCTCTAACTGGAGTCTCTTTGTTTTGATTGGGACACAATAGATGATCTACACTGAGTATACAAAACATAGCTTTTTCCATGACATAGACTGACCAGGTGAAAGCTATGATCCCTTATTGATGTCACTTGTTAAATCCACTTCAATCAGTGTAGATGAAGGGGAGGAGACAGGATAAAGAAGGATTTTTAAGCTTTGACAATTGAGACATGGATTATGTATGTGTGCCTGACACCTACTGCCATAAACCGTTCAAAGGTTGAAGTGCCTTTGAACGGGGTATGGTAGTAGGTGCCAGGTGCACCGGTTTGAGTGTGTCAAGAACTGCAACGCTGCTGGATTTTACACGCTTAACCGTTTCCCGTGTGTATCAATAATGGTCCACCACCCAAAGGACATCAAGCCAACTTGACATAACTGTGGGAAGTTTTGGAGTCAACATGGGCCAGCATGCCTGTGGAACACTCTCGACACCTTGTGGAGTCCATGCCCCGACAAATTGAGGCTGTTCTGAGGGCAAAAGGGGGTCCAACTCAGTATTAGAAAGGTGTTCCTATTGTTTTGTCCACACAGTGTGTATCTCTAACTAGACTATCTCTGTTGTGAACAGAACTTCCTGCTCTACATGCTCTTCCTGTTGGTGGTGTTGCTGCTCAACTACTCTGACACCACCAAGGACACACACAGCCTGCGGCTCCGCACACAGCTACAACTCACACTACACACACCGGACCAGGCCAACATCAGCAGGTAACACACACACACACACGTGTTTGCTAATTCAATATAGTGTGTGTGTGTGTGTGTGTGTGTGTGTGTGTGTGTGTGTGTGTGTGTGTGTGTGTGTGTGTTTGACAGCTGTTCTCCTAGAACAGACTTTGATCAAACTCTGTAGTTATTTGACTGTTTCAGTACAGACAAATCACTACTGTTTCAGGACAGTCAAATCACTACTGTTTCAGGACAGTCAAATCACTACTGTTTCAGGACAGACAAATCACTACTGTTTCAGGACAGTCAAATCACTACTGTTTCAGGACAGTCAAATCACTACTGTTTCAGTACAGACAAATCACTACTGTTTCAGGACAGTCAAATCACTACTGTTTCAGGACAGACAAATCACTACTGTTTCAGGACAGTCAAATCACTACTGTTTCAGGACAGTCAAATCACTACTGTTTCAGGACAGACAAATCACTACTGTTTCAGGACAGTCAAATCACTACTGTTTCAGGACAGTCAAATCACTACTGTTTCAGGACAGACAAATCACTACTGTTTCAGGACAGTCAAATCACTACTGTTTCAGGACAGTCAAATCACTACTGTTTCAGTACAGACAAATCACTACTGTTTCAGGACAGTCAAATCACTACTGTTTCAGGACAGACAAATCACTACTGTTTCAGGACAGTCAAATCACTACTGTTTCAGGACAGACAAATCACTACTGTTTCAGGACAGACAAATCACTACTGTTTCAGGACAGACAAATCACTACTGTTTCAGGACAGACAAATCACTACTGTTTCAGTACAGACAAATCACTACTGTTTCAGGACAGTCAAATCACTACTGTTTCAGGACAAACAAATCACTACTGTTTCAGGACAGTCAAATCACTACTGTTTCAGGACAGACAAATCACTACTGTTTCAGGACAGACAAATCACTACTGTTTCAGGACAGACAAATCACTACTGTTGACAAATCACTACTGTTTCAGTACAGACAAATCACTACTGTTTCAGGACAGACAAATCACTACTGTTTCAGGACAGTCAAATCACTACTGTTTCAGGACAGACAAATCACTACTGTTTCAGGACAGACAAATCACTACTGTTTCAGGACAGACAAATCACTACTGTTTCAGGACAGACAAATCACTACTGTTTCAGTACAGACAAATCACTACTGTTTCAGGACAGTCAAATCACTACTGTTTCAGGACAGACAAATCACTACTGTTTCAGGACAGACAAATCACTACTGTTTCAGTACAGACAAATCACTACTGTTTCAGGACAGTCAAATCACTACTGTTTCAGGACAAACAAATCACTACTGTTTCAGGACAGTCAAATCACTACTGTTTCAGGACAGACAAATCACTACTGTTTCAGGACAGACAAATCACTACTGTTTCAGGACAGACAAATCACTACTGTTGACAAATCACTACTGTTTCAGTACAGACAAATCACTACTGTTTCAGGACAGACAAATCACTACTGTTTCAGGACAGTCAAATCACTACTGTTTCAGGACAGACAAATCACTACTGTTTCAGGACAGACAAATCACTACTGTTTCAGGACAGACAAATCACTACTGTTTCAGGACAGACAAATCACTACTGTTTCAGTACAGACAAATCACTACTGTTTCAGGACAGTCAAATCACTACTGTTTCAGGACAGACAAATCACTACTGTTTCAGGACAGACAAATCACTACTGTTTCAGGACAGACAAATCACTACTGTTTCAGGACAGACAAATCACTACTGTTTCAGGACAGACAAATCACTACTGTTTCAGGACAGTCAAATCACTACTGTTTCAGGACAGACAAATCACTACTGTTTCAGGACAGACAAATCACACACACTGTATAACTCATCATGTCCATGTCTCTGTCCTGCAGGCGTGAGGATGTGTGGGCGTGGCTGTCAGGCTCCCTGTTGCCAAGGTTATTGGATGGCCCTGCCCTAATGCAGGAAACAGGAAGTGTGCTTCTTGGCACGCCCAGACTACGACAGATACGAGACGGTGAGACTACAGACCATTTTACTTTTCAGTTGGTCACACACACACACACATTCCTACACTCATACACACATTCACTCACACACACACTCATTTAGCTTCCAGTAATGAATAATTTAATCAGAAAACTTTCTAAACCTCAGTAACTGTATTAACAGGAGATTTCACTCTCTCTCTCTCTCTCTCCATCTCTCTCTCCTGTCCTCCCGCACTCCATCTCTCCCTCCCTTTCTCTCCCCATCTTCCATCCCTCTCTCTCTCTCTCTTTCTCCCCATCCCTCCATCCTTGTCCTGTATAGTTAGTCTGTCCTCTCCAGGTACCATCCATGGGGCAGGAGCAGCAGGCTGGGGAGAGGGGTTGACTGGCTCAGCAGTACACAGGAAACTGACCCAGAACTGGACCTTACACACGGCTGATGACAACGGGTAAGGAGGAGAGAGGGAGGGGGGAGAGAGGGAAATGAAGAAGTGATGATCCTCTTATGTCATTGCCGATGATCCTCTTATGTCATTGCCGTCTTTCCTGAGCCTATCTCTCTCCCTTTCTCCCCTCTCTCCATCCCTCCTCCCCCTCCCCCCTCCCCCAGGGCGTGGCGTTGGGGTCAGGTGATGGTGTACGGGAGCGGAGGGTTCGTACAACAACTGAACAGGAACATAGAACAGGCCACAACATCACTACAATACCTACAGCAGTTACACTGGATGGACCACATGTAAGAGGGGATGGGAGGGAGGGAGGGGATGGGAGGGAGGGAGGGGATGGGAGGGAGGGAGAGAGGGGATGGGAGGGAGAGAGGGGGATGGGAGGGAGGGAGGGAGAGAGGGGGATGGGAGGAGGGAGAGAGGGGATGGGAGGGAGAGAGGGGATGGGAGGGAGGGAGGGAGAGAGGGGATGGGAGGGAGGGAGAGGGGGGATGGGAGAGAGGGAGAGAGGGGATGGGAGGGAGGGGATGGAAGGGAGAGAGAGAGGGAGAGAGGTGATGGGAGGGAGGGAGGGAGGGGATGGGAGGGAGGGAGAGGGGGGATGGGAGGGAGGGATGGGAGGGAGGGAGGGGATGGGGGGGAGGGAGGGGATGGGAGAGAGGGAGAGAGGGGATGGGAGGGAGGGGGGAGAAGGGAGAGAGATGAATGTAAGGAGTTTCAGGACTGCAGAAGAGCAAAAATAGAAGGAGATGTTTTTCAGATTTCAGTGATGACATTTGAATCTGAATTTAAGTGTTTGTCTGACTGTCGGTGTCACTGTCTCTCTCTCTCTTTGTCTTCTCTGTGTGTGTGTGTGTGTGTGTGTGTGTGTGTGTGTGTGTGTGTGTGTGTGTTTACCAGGACGCGGGCTGTGTTTGTGGAGTTCTCTCTCTACAACACTAACACAAACCTGTTGGCCGTCTTCTCCTTCCTGTTTGAGTTCCCCGTCTCTGAACGCACTCAGTCCAGCCTCGACCTCTTGACCTTCCGCCTGCAGCCTATCACAGGCCTCGACCTGCAGCTGCAGCTCACGGTAACCCCCGGCAGCCACACAAAGACAGCTAGTGCTAGCCAATCACTGAGTGGATATAGTAGAGGGGCGGGAGCAGTATCTTGGAACTAGCCAATCATAGCATGGCTAGAGAGGAAGGGTCGGAATTTAGCTTAATTAGTTTGAGTTGTTGTTATTTTTGTTGTTGTTTCTGAAGTAGTAAACAAACATCCACCAAACTAGAAACTACGACTGGTGTAGAGTACTGATGATGCCTTAAGGGGAAATAGCAGCATCATCCCCACGCACTGAATACATCAGGGACTATATTATAGTATCACCATACCAACACACTGAATACATCAGGGACTATATTATAGTATCACCATACCAACACACTGAATACATCAGGGACTATATTATAGTATCACCATACCAACACACTGAATACATCAGGGACTATATTATAGTATCACCATACCAACACACTGAATACATCAGGGACTATATTATAGTATCACCATACCAACACACTGAATACATCAGGGACTATATTATAGTATCACCATACCAACACACTGAATACATCAGGGACTATATTATAGTATCACCATACCAACACACTGAATACATCAGGGACTATATTATAGTATCACCATACCAACACACTGAATACACCACTAGATTATAATATCACCATACCAACACACTGAATACACCACTAGATTATAATATCACCATACCAACACACTGAATACACCACTAGATTATAATATCACCATACCAACACACTGAATACACCAGGGACTAGGTTATTATATTAATGATATTACCATGGCTACAAAGGTCCTGTCTGCAGACATCTAAATTAGTTCTCCATTTGTGTCTGTTTGTCTCTCTCTCTTTCTCTCCATATATCTCTCCCTCTCTCCTCCCCCTCTCTCCCTCTCCTCCCTCCTTCCTCTCAGATCTTCCTCCTCTCCCTAGTGGTGTATTTCTGTGTGCGGGCGGTCCTGGGTATGATGAGAGAGGGCTTGGTGTACCTCCTGAGCCCGTGGCGGTTGCTGGGCGCGTGTAGCCTGGCGCTGGCAGCGTGTGTGTGTGGCTTCCACGTGAGCCGCTGTGCCACCGCCGGGCGCCTGTGGGCGTCGTACCTGCGCCAACGAGACGGGTACACTGACTTCTACCCGCTGGCACGGCAGAGCCAAGCTTACACCCTGCTGTCTGCCATGCTCCTGTTCATACTGGTGTTGAAGGTATGGAGAGAGAGGGAGGGAGAGAGGGAGGGAGGGAGGGAGGGAGAGAGAAGGGGTTAGCTCTACTGCTGAAGATCAGATTGAGAGAATGGAAAGATCCAGTGCAGATTTACCAAAAAACTAATCTCTATTCCCTCCCTCCTCCCTCTCTCCAGGCATCCCACCAGTTGCGTTTCCTGAGGGAGTGGGCAGTGTTTGGCAGGGCTCTGAGACGCTCTGTCTGGGAACTGATCGGAGCAGGTCTGGTCCTGCTGGTGCTGCTGCTGGCCTACTCACACACAGGACACCTGGTAATACACACACAGGACACCTGGTAATACACACAGGACACCTGGTAATACACACACAGGACACCTGGTAATACACACACAGGACACCTGGTAATACACACACAGGACACCTGGTAATACACACACAGGACACCTGGTAATACACACACAGGACACCTGGTAATACACACACGGACACCTGGTAATACACACACAGGACACCTGGTAATACACACACAGGACACCTGGTAATACACACACAGGACACCTGGTAATACACACACAGGACACCTGGTAATACACACACAGGACACCTGGTAATACACACAGGACACCTGGTAATACACACACAGGACACCTGGTAATACACACACAGGACACCTGGTAATACACACACAGGACACCTGGTAATACACACACAGGACACCTGGTAATACACACACAGGACACCTGGTAATACACACACAGGACACCTGGTAATACACACAGGACACCTTGTAATACACACACAGGACACCTGGTAATACACACACAGGACACCTGGTAATACACACACAGGACACCTGGTAATACACACAGGACACCTTGTAATACACACACAGGACACCTGGTAATACACACACAGGACACCTGGTAATACACACAGGACACCTGGTAATACACACAGGACACCTTGTAATACACACACAGGACACCTGGTAATACACACACAGGACACCTGGTAATATACAGGTTGGTTAGCAAAGAGTTGGGGAAATACATAACATAATCATCATTCCATCTCTCTCGCTCTCTCTCTCTTTCATCTATGCATTCCATCTCTCTCTCTTTTATCGCTCTCCCTCTCCAGCTCTTCCACTCCGTGATGGACGGATATGGCAGCGTGAGCTCCGCCTGCCTGTCATTGCTAGGTGCCGGCGGGCGGGGCCTGTTGTCCTGGCGACCGTCATCAACAACAACCGGACCCTCTAGCTCCGCCTCCAGCCTGGTGTTCCACGCGAGCTTCGCCGTGCTGCGGCTGGCGTTGCTATGGCTGGTGACCTCTGCGTTGCTAAGGAACTATCGCCGGGCGCGGGCAGAGTTATACCGTCCTGTGGTTGACCTACAGGACTATGAGATGGTGGAGCTGTTTCTACGACGACTGAAGATGTGGATGGGCCTCAGTCGCACCAAGGAGGTAGGATCACTTCGTTTCAACTTCTTGTTTCCTGTGTAGAGAGCGATCTACTTCCTGTTTAGAGAGCTTCCTACTTCCTGCTGGGTTCCTATTGTAGTAATGTTTTATTTTGCTTACCCATAAAATGCATTGACTTGACGTCTTAAGTTAAATGATCTTACTGCACTGACATATCATTTAGCTTATATTTAACCTAGAAAGACCTTGGTCCTCTGTAGCTCAGCTGGTAGAGCACGGCGCTTGTAACGCCAAGGTAGTGGGTTCGATCCCCGGGACCACCAATACACAAAAATGTATGCACGCATGACTGTAAGTCGCTTTGGATAAAAGCGTCTGCTAAATGGCATATTATTATTATTATTATTATAAAAGTGGGGTAAGAAAAAATAAATTATTTGAAGATATTTCATCTTAATAAGACGTCTTACCAACTGATACATTTGACTTTTATTCCAGAGCACGTACTTTGTTTAAGCCTGTACTTTATATTGATCCTCTCTTCCTCTCTCTCTCTCTCTCTCTCTCTCTCTCTCTCTCTCTCTCGCCCCCCCCTCCCCCTCCCCATCTCCTTCCTCCCTCCCTCCCTCCCTCAGTTTCGTCACAAGGTGCGTTTTGAGGGCATGGAACTCCCCCCCTCTCGCTCCTCCTCCACCAGTGACTGTAAGTCCCTGTGCCTGCCCCCTCTGGACGGCTCCGAGTCGCCCCCCAGCCCTGGCAGCCTGGACGGGACCTCTGAGGCCTCCTGGAGACCCACCTCCTCCAGCCCCTGTAGCCTAACAGAGGCCCCCGGGATGGGGCTGAGCCTGGGCCTGGGTCCCGGCGGTGTGGGACCAGGTGCGTTGGTGGGTGGAACTACCTGGCGAGAAAGGGCGGAGACCGAGGCGACTCTGAGGAGGCTCCTCCCCACGCTGGACGCTTTGCTGCAGCAGCTGGACCGGGTCACCATGGCGACCGAGGAGCTGTACCGCGCCGAGTGTCGCCTGGAGCGCGCCCAGAGGAAAAGACGAGGGGCGAGGGGGAGGAGTAGAGGAGAGAAGGAGAGGGGGAGGAGAAAGGGGGAAGAGAAAGACACTGCTGGACGGAGAGATAGGAAAGGGGGGAAGCAGAAAGAGGAAACTGTGGTGGGGGTAGTGGGGACGGGTCAGCCTAAAGACACAGGGAACTCTGGGGCTAACCCTAAACACACCTCTACCCCTATATCTGCCCCTGTTCCTACCCCTATATCTACACCTGCCCCGAAATCTGCCCCTGTTCCTACCCCTATATCTACCCCTGCCCCGAAATCTACCCCTGCCCCGAAATCTGTCCCTGTTCCTACCCCAATATCTAGTCCTGCCCCTAAATCTGCCCCGAAATCTACCCCTGCCCCGAAATCTGCCCCTGTTCCTACCCCAATATCTACCCCTGCCCCAAAACTTACCCCAGTTTCTACCCCTATCATTATCCCTAAATGTACACCTGCTCCTGCCCCTGTACCCCTCTCTACTCCCTCCCAACCCTCCACTCCTGCCCCCTCCTCCTCCTCCTCCTCCTCCTCCACCCCCGCCCCTCTAGAGTGGGATCCCCCTACGGAGAGAGAGACCCTGCCCCCCTCCAGTCTCTTCAACCACCCCGCCCACACCACCACCATCCCCACACGCAAACGCAAGCGCAAGCCCCCGCCGCTCAAGAACAAGGTGCACCCCAACCCGGACAGGCATGTGTCCGGACACCCCAAACCCTGAGGACCCCTTCTGAAGGACCCTCAAGAAGAAGGGATGTTAGGGATGGATGGACAGAACGAAACGGGCCTTAGGGAGGAGTGGAAAGAAAGGAAGGATTATGGGTTGAGGATGAGTGGGCGTCGGTGACAGCGGGTTATGTCACTGGTGTTCCACTCTAAACCCAGAAGGAGAAAGAGAGAAAGAGAGGCCCCAAAACAGCGACCGCTCACCGTGGAGTTGGCATGGAAACAAGGTGCAGGTCGCCAGTTCTTTACCCCCGCCCCCTAACCGCTGAACCCTGACCCCATGTGACCCCGGAGGTCGTGTGGGGGCGTTGACAGAAGCACATGTTGTGCTGACATTAGGAGTGCTAACTGTATGTTTAGCCAATGAAGAGTGTGTACACGACCTGTCTGATGATGTACACAGCTTGTTGATGATGATGTACACAGCTTGTTGATGATGATGATGATGATGTACACAGCTTGTTGATGATGATGATGATGTACACAGCTTGTTGATGATGATGATGTACACAGCTTGTTGATGATGATGTACACAGCTTGTTGATGATGATGATGTACACAGCTTGTTGTTGATGATGATGTACACAGCTTGTTGATGATGATGATGTACACAGCTTGTTGTTGATGATGATGTACACAGCTTGTTGATGATGATGATGTACACAGCTTGTTGATGATGATGATGTACACAGCTTGTTGATGATGCTTCAGCGTGTTGTCCATGTTGTTGTTTCTATTTTATCATGAAAAAAGAAGGATGCTATTGTTCTTGGTCACCATAGTTACTGTATGTGTGACCTGTTTAAACGGTCTGTTCAGACACACACACACAGGTACACACACACAGGTACACACACACAGGTACACACACACACAGGTACACACACACAGGTACACACACACACAGGTACACACACACAGGTACACACACACACAGGTACACACACACACAGGTACACACACACACAGGTACACCCCCTCATAGGTACACACGGTCAAGCTAGTTGGTACACACACTCACACATTTTAGTACAACAACGCAACATTTGCATGCACACAGATGCTAAAATCAAAGAGGATATCAGGGTGCTAACAGACTGGCATGCTTCAGGACTCGAAAGAAAGAAAGAAAGAAAGAAAGAAAGAAAGAAAGAAAGAAAGAAAGAGAAGAGAAGGTGGTAGCAAGAAAGAATGGAAGATACTGTAGTTTGCGAAAAATACGAGATAGCAGGAGAGATTAACTTGTTGAATTGTTGCAAGAACAGTTGTTAGAGAGAGAGAAATAAAAGGCAAAGAGAGAAAGAAGGTGTCTATGCTTTTAGCCTAGAGTCTTAACTCAGTCCTAAACTACAACTCTTTCACCTTAAAAACTACAACTCCCAACACTTTAACTATCAGGAGGATGCGAGGGTACATTGCTACAATATAATCTTGGTTATCATTTTGTAATATTATCAGTAAAAATGTCTGTTGCTTTCAATATGGTTCTAATTTAAAGCACTTTTGTTGTAATGTGTGTTTGAGTGCGAGTGTGTGTGAGCGTGTTTGTGCATGTGTTTTCGCGTGTTGAAAATAATAAGCTTGGTACGAAAACCAATAGAGAATGGCTTCACACATATTTTAACTATTAGCGTTGCCAAAGTTTGCGCATTATGTACGCATCAAGAGTTGTAAGGTTTTACGTTTTGAAAGAAAATGAATTCCTTTTGTACTAAGCACTTTATCTTCCTTTGAAGCTCTTATCCATATTTAACTCCTGTGTTACATTCTCAAGTTTTTTTTCTTTTAATATCCAAAACAGCTATACAAAATTATATTTTAATTAGTATTATAACAGTAAAACTATGTCAGGAAATTGAAGCGTTACCATTTTGTATTTTCTTTTGTCATTTTGTGTTTGTTTTTCATCATTGTTGTTATTGATGTCACGCTACTTCCTGGGAAAAAAAAACATTTCCTCCCCACAAACTTCCTGTTTCCTGTGGGCAGATCTCAGGGACCCCGCCCCTTCCCCCCCCAAAAACCAGGAAGTTGTCCTTATTTGTCTGTTATCTTCTGTTTGTTGTTGTTGAAAGGTCAGATGAATTTCAAGTGAGAAGTGTCGTAGTAGGACTTTTAGAACCGTTGTAATGTATATCTGATATTCCATCCAGACCAAAGTATATATTATATTAATCTCCCGTTACTAGAACACAGCCCACACGCTAGAACACTTTAGAACCAACCGTTCCAAGCCATGTTCCCTTTTCCAAGCCCACAAAGATATTTTGGATGTACATTTTACTCCAAACCTGTTGGTGGCAGTCGCCACGAGATTTGGTGGTCCTGTACATAAACTTACCACAAAAATGTAACCTTCAGTTACAAAGTTATATCAAACTCTGTTTTCTTATCAGTCAGTTTGTATATGTGTGTATGTAGTTACTTCTTGAGGGATATAATTTTTTATCATTCTCAGTATTGTTGATGTACTGCAGCGTTGTTGGTTTAACGGTCGTTAAGCACTGGCGTTCCGGGTTTCACACCTTTTTAGTGTCATCCATCCCCTAGACAACATACCCGACAGTTCCCATAGCAACTCAAGCGCTACAAAGTTCTTAAATCCAAAGAATACGATGAAGAAGAGCTGGTTCTCCCAACACCCATTTCTCCCGACATGTATATCGCCCCGCCCCGTCTTTACCGTGTAACTACATCGTGCCAAAGCTAGTCCCTTCTGCATGTTTAGTATTTTTGTCTTTGAGTAACACGTACTTTGTCTTACATTTGCATGTTGAAGCAAAAGTGTTATGGTCTGTTTTGTATCGTAGTATTGTTTTGTATTGTAGTATTTTGCGTCTGTAGCACTTCTCATGCTTTTGCACTTGACAAAGTCGAATAAAGAGTTTGACAGCTATGAGAGCCTGTATCTCAGTGTTGTGGTAGACTAATTGTTCACCTAGGACATTTTCACTTCCAAAATACTCATTAAAATGGGTCCTCCATAAGATCTTTGCCGGTTGTCGACAATGCACCTTTGAAAGGCAATTTTCTGTTTGCCGGAAATGACCTTCAAATGTCAAGCGCGCTACAATGCGGCCTCAGATTGAATCCCTGCCCTGTAGCCACATTCTGATTGTAGCCACATTTTTAGACAGGTGTAGACGATCAAAATAACTGATCTTCTTGACCACCTCTGGTGGCAGTAGGGGACAAATGGATTGGATGGATGAAAGCTCAGTGGGCGGGGCTTAGTTACATCAGTGGGTGAAGTTTACAGGTGAGTCAAATACAAAAAGGCAGTTCGAGAGGTAGGTTGTTGGTGGATGGAGGGCGTTACACGTGTTGAGACCCTCAAGGTTGCCAGTTCGAATCCATTTTGCGACATGTTGAGTAAGGTTGGAAAACAAATCTAATCAAATTTCTACTCTAACTATATGGCTGAAAGAGCTTTAAATATGTTTTAAAAAACAAGGTTGGTGCCCTGCTAGTGCAGTGGGATAGGGACCAGAAGATCACAGGTTCTAATCTTGTAGATGCCCTTTCTCTAAATAAAAGGTATTTATAGCCCTGGTTTTCATGATCTGATCCAAACATCAAGGAAGCAGCCCGGTTAACAAATGCAATCACTTTTAACCCGGCGCAAACTCTGCCCACCCCGTGAACCAGGCAAGCTAAAAACGAATCCCCTTAAACGTGCCACCTGTAGAAATACAATTATGACTGAATTAAATACTCAATGAACTACAAATATGACTGAATTAAACAAAGAACCTACAAACACGGCTCCTCGTGACATCACATTCCAAACAGAAATGGAAGAAAAAAAAACACACTGACACTTTCATTGGCTATTGGTTTTGTTTATTCCGTACACACACACCGCTTTCGAATGTAGTGTTTCTCATTCACCATCCTTCCTTCTGAGTGGTTTGCGAGGGGAGGAGAGAAGAGGAGAGGGAAAGGTGTGCTTTGGCTGTGTAAGCCACAGGGGTCATGCGCTCTCCGTCCCAAATGGTACCCTATTCCCTATATAGCGCACTACTTTAGACCAGAGCCCTATGTGCCCTGGTCAGAAGTAGTGTATTATAAAGAGAATATAGTGCCATTTGGGACGGAGAGCTAGTTAGGCCGTACCATCTGTACCTGTCATCATCAGAACCAGTTCATGGGAGCAGTTGGGTTAAAAGCCACAAGGCATGCCATAGCAGTTTGTGCTGTCAAGACAAATATTTGGAGAGAATCGTCAAATCATATAGGTAGAAAGCAGGTGTGTGTGTGTGTGTGTGTGTGTGTCAGAGAGAGAGAGAAAGAGCGAAAGCAGGTCAATGTTATCCCTGACTAAGCACAGATCTAGGACCAGGTATTTTATTATCCTCCTGCTGGTCAACATTAGGACCACTCGGATAACCTGATCCCAAATCTGTGGTTAGGGAGGCAACGTCTGCCTTGAGCAGGGGGACCAGAAATAGTATCAGAAATATCACTCCGTTACAATGTCCATACAGGCATACTACATAGCATGAAACCAATGTATTGGGGATGCATACTGTGTGTCCCCCAAACGGCACCCTATTCCCTATATAGTGCACTACATTTGACCAAGGTCCATAGGGCTCTGGTCAACAGTAGTGCACTATATAGGGAGTAGTGTGCCATTTGACCCGAAGTAGTATACTAGTGTGTACATTTGACATTCGGAATGCGCCCTCAAGGCTCAGACGAAGTCGGTGAAGTCGTCCACGGTGGAGACCAGTCTCTTCCTCTGTCCGGAGGAGTCAGTGTTGGAGCCTCCACCGCCGCCCTGCTGGTAGGAGGACTGCTTGGTCTGGGAGGAGTGGCTCTGGGTCAGAGAGATACCGGGGGTGGGACGAGACTGGATCTCCTCCTGGGCCTGAGGGGGGGAGGGAGGGACAGAAGGGGAGGAGAATTGAGTTGAGAAATTGTCTGAAAATGTCACAGTAGGAACTCAGTGATATGAACATGTCAGGAATGTAGGTAGTTCAGAATGTCCTTCAAATTCACTTAAAAACATCAACTTTATAGAAAAGATTGATTGCACAACATGCGTTTTCTAATCAGTAATCACCAGGTACTCTAAACATATGTGTTTTTAGCTCGTGAGCAACATCTACGTTTATCTAACCTATAGAATTTTTTTTTTTTTTTGCATTTAATACATTTCCCGGTTTGATGTTGACTGGTCAGTCCGAAACGGAGGTTCGTTCTTTGAGGTGCTGTAACTCTCACCAAGGCTCATCAAGTAATCAGAGATACAATAGAAAAAGGTGTGTGTGTCTGTGTGTGTGTGTGTGTCTGTGTCTCTGTGTGTGTCTGCGTCTGTGTGTTCTCACCCGTGTCCTGAGTCTCTTGATGTGTCTTAGTCTGGCCAACCACTTGGAGGCGTAGGCATCAGAGGGGTTGGCTCTGTACTGGTGGACCAGAGACGCCATCTGAAACACACAGAGAGAGACAGACATACAGACAGTCAGTCATGACAGCGTGTGTTAAATCAGCATGTTTCATTAAATGTCCAGTTAGAGAAATGAGTTCGGACTCTGTGTGTGAGAGACTCACGTTAGCGTGTAGGGCCATCTGTCGTACCAGCAGTGGAAGGTTTCGGTCCGAGACGATCTTCGCTACACTGGTGTCAACTAGACCCTCCAGATCTGATGGCGAGAGTGAGAGAATGAGAGAGAGAGAGGGGGAGAGAGAGAGAGAGAGGGGGAGAGGGGGAGAGAGAGAGAGAGGGGGAGAGAGAGAGAGGGGGAGAGGGAAAGAGGGAGGAGAGAGAGGTGAGGAAGTAGAGAGAGGGAGGAGGGAGGGAGATGTGGGGAGAGAGAGAGAGAGAGAGAGGGAGAGAGAAGGAGAATCAGTCCATTTCACTTCAGCAAATACTTCATTATAATTATTTTTGCCCCTTGGCTCCCTGCTTCATTATATATATTAGTCCTTGTTATTCATCCCATTTATTCATTCCCTCCCTCTCACCTTTCCTGCACTGCAGGGTGACCAGGTTACTCCCATAGTCCAGAGGCTTGATGATCACCTCAACAAAGTTAAACTGACCCTGGGACACAGAAGAAAACAGGAGAGAAGGAGGAAGGAGGAGAAGAATATAGAAGAGTTACATCATTATTTAATCAAAATGAACACAAAGAACAAAAGTGTTTGTGTTTGTGTGTGTGTCTGCGAGTGAGTGTATGTGTGTTCGTGTGTCTGCGAGTGAGTGAGTGAGTGAGTGAGTGAGTGAGTGAGTGAGTGAGTGAGTGAGTGTGTGTGTGTGTGTGTGTGTGTGTACGTGTACCTTGATGGTCCCCAGTTTGTACTCCTCTCCTGAGTCGTTGTAAACCACCATAACAAAGTCGTTTCCGATGTGTCTCTTCTTGTTACAGCAGCCCTTATCACTGTCTCTGTTGGGCATCAGGGTGGCTATGTGGAAGATGGCTGAGGAGAGGGAGGGGCAAGTTAGTGGACAGACTGACCAACCACTCTCTGTTGGGCATCAGGGCAGTGCTTTTACACTGAACCCTGAACCCTGAGGCACCAAGTAACATCTGTAAGTAGAAATAGGCGGCAGGTAGCTTAGTGGTTAAGAGCGTTGTGCCAGTAACCGAAAGGTCGCTGGTTCTAATCCCCGAGCCGACTAGGTGAAAAATCTGTCGATGTGCCCTTGAGCAAGGCACTTAACCCTAATTGCTCCTGTAAGTCGCTCTGGATAAGAGCGTCTGCTAAATGACCAATTATTTATTATTATTAAATCCACAGCCACCCTGCATGATGTCATCGTGCCAGCAGTAGGTGAACTCCCCATCGTCCCCATACTGGTCTAGACCCCCCAGGAAGATCTGGTCTGGATCACAGTCCTTCAGGTGGATGAGCTTCCCCAGGCCTGTCAGGAAGCCAGCGTAGCGGTTAGAACCATACTCATTGGACAGGATGGACACCTCGTTGAATACCTGGGGTAGGGAGGGGAGAGAGGGAGGGGAGAGAGAGGGAGAAAGAGGGAGGGAGAGGGGGGGAGAGGGGGAAGAGGGAGGGAGGGGGAAGAGGGAGGGGAGGGAGAGGGGGGAGGAGAGGAGGGAAGAGGGAGAGGGAGGGGGAGAGAGGGAGGGAGAGGGGGAGAGGGAGAAACAGGCAGAGGGGGGAGAGAGAGGGGGAAGAGGGAAGGGGAGGGGAGAGAGGGAGGGGGAGGGGGGAGAGAGGGAGGGGGAGGGGGGAGAGAGAGGGAGAGAGAGAGAGGGAGAGAGAGAGAGGGGGGAGAGGGAGAGAGGGAGTCTGTTCATTAAAGGTTGTTTTGGTTGTCAATCCAAACTAAATGTCCACTCCGGTCCACACAGGGTTTACAGAGTCCTTGCAGACATGTTTATTTGCTTTTTTTTTTACTGCATTGTTGGTTAAGGGCTTGTAAGTAAACATTTCACTGTATTGTCCACACCTGTTGTATTTCGGCGCATGTGGCAAATACAATTTGATTTGATTTGAGTGGACATTCCATATTGCACCCCCCCCCCACAAAATGTAAACTGAAATAATTTTTTGGGGAACTCAGTCGGGGTCTCAAATTACTGTTGAGAGTTAGAATAGTAGAATATACAAGGTGGAATTTCCAAATGTGGTTGTGCACCGGCAGTTTTACTCTTGTTAGCCTAATGTCAGCTAAACCTTTTTAGAATGGCAAGTTAGTCTAGTGGCCAGCTGTCTAAACTTGTAGTAATCATGGTCGAATTACCGACCAATTGGCCCCCATTGATTTTGTTAGTCACACAAACATTTCTCTCCACCCTGTGGCAACGTGAATTGCTGGAAATTGGTCACAAAATTGCTAAATCTTCTCTACGCCCCGTGGCAAAGTGTGTAGAATTGCAGGAAATTTAATTTTTTTCCCTCACTGTCAAGAGGGGTGACGCTAAAATGTTTTGCTCGCAAAGATGGCGGGGCCCCCCAACAAAACTTTGCTTAGGGCCCCCAAACAGCTAGAGCCGGCTCTGACTGCATGTGTGGCATGGATGTGGTACGTAGACCCCCGAGCCACTGGGGCCCCTCATGATGAGATCAGACCCCCGAGCCACTGAGGCCCCTCATGATGAGATCAGACCCCCGAGCCACTGAGGCCCCTCATGATGAGATCAGACCCCCGAGCCACTGAGGCCCCTCATGATGAGATCAGACCCCCGAGCCACTGAGGCCCCTCATGATGAGATCAGACCCCCGAGCCACTGAGGCCCCTCATGATGAGATCAGACCCCGAGCCACTGAGGCCCCTCATGATGAGATCAGACCCCGAGCCACTGAGGCCCCTCATGATGAGATCAGACCCCCGAGCCACTGAGGCCCCTCATGATGAGATCAGACCCCCGAGCCACTGAGGCCCCTCATGATGAGATCAGACCCGTGAGCCACTGAGGCCCCTCATGATGAGATCAGACCCGTGAGCCACTGAGGCCCCTCATGATGAGATCAGACCCCCGAGCCACTGAGGCCCCTCATGATGAGATCAGACCCCCGAGCCACTGAGGCCCCTCATGATGAGATCAGACCCCCGAGCCACTGAGGCCCCTCATGATGAGATCAGACCCCCGAGCCACTGAGGCCCCTCATGATGAGATCATCAAAGTATCCCATCCCTGGCTTAAAGGGATACTGAGAGATTCTGGCAATTAAGCAGTTTCTGAATTAAGGAATTGCGATAACACTAGTTAGCATTGGCTTGCAAAACTACCTCTAACTTACTTCATACTGGATGCAGAGACATACAAATTGTATATTTTATTTAACCTTTATTTAACTAGGCAAGTCAGTTAAGAACAAATTCTCTATTTACAATGACAGCCTACTTGTAAAGCCCCCCGGCCAAACCCTCCCCTAACCCGGACGACGCTGGGCCAATTGTGCGCCGCCCTATGGGACTCCCGATCACGGCCGCTTGTGATAGAACCCAGGTCTGTAGTGACGCCTCTAGCACTGCGATGCAGTGCCTTAGACCGCTGCGCCACTCGGTATCCACACGTTCAACTGACTCTGGGGAAGAATCTGGCAGTATCCCTTTAAAGAAAAAGGACCTAGAAATGACTAAAGAAAAAACAGTATCTCCTCTCACCTGGCCAGCTCCTACAAACACCACTCCAATCTTATGGGTATCATACGGAGGCATCTGGTCCAAAACCTTCACCGCTCTGTCGATCAGCTAGGAGAGAGAGAGACAACACACACACACACACACACGTTACAGTACACACACCGTTACACACACACACGTGTTACAGTACACACACCGTTAAACACACACAAATCACTACAGCACACACTCACCTGAGACTTGGGCAGCAGGAGGGGCTTGTTGGCCTCGTTGCCAAAGAAGGGAGAGTGGTAGAGCTGAAGGAACACAAAACTACAGGAGAGAGAGAGAGAGAGAGAGAGAGAGAGAGAGAGAGAGAGAGAGAGAGAGAGAGAGGAAATAATTGCATTAGGAAAGGCTCTGTATGTGTGTGTCTGCGTGCTTGTGTGCTTGTGCCTGCTAAGCGTGAATGGGTCTATCTAACCTGGGACTGAGTCCACTGGTCTTCTCAGTGTTGGTGGGTCCGGGCCGGGTGGTGTGGTACACGTCTCCTCCTGTCCGCTCTCTCCTGGAGGAGGGGGCCGACACTGAGATGGTGTGACCCCTGGGACGGTGCCCTCCGCTGGGTGAGAGGGGGCCAGGCTGGTGGGGCGCTGGGAACTCCAGCCTCATCCTGGCTCCCTGGGAGGAAGAGAAACCTCCTCCTCCCGATGCCCCAGACAACCCCCCTGTCACTGGGGTGGAATCCCCACTCTGACTCTGTCCGTTCACCTCTCCTCCTCCACTCTCCACCTTCTCCATCTCCTTCTCCGCCGGGGGCTGTTGTGGCTGGCTCTTCCCCTCCGAGGGTGTCCTAACCTCGGGTGCCTCTCCTACTCCGGCCCCAGGCCCGGTTGTGGCATTAGGGAAGGCCTCTGGTAGGGCCTGGAGCTCAGGGGAGGAGCTGGACTTGTTGAGGGTCTGGGTCCCAGGCTGGTTCTGGGTCTGGAGGGGGAGCTCTGGGCCTTGGCTGCCCGGGGTGGAGGGGGCCAGGGGGGGTTGGTCGATGGGGATGGCCCCCTCACTCACCTCCTCCAGGGTGGACTTCTCATCGTCCTGGCTGGAGCTGGAGGAGGACTGAAGGGAAGGAGGGATGAGGTGAAAAAAGTACCAAAACATAATCAATGTCTCACAATAACCACCTTTGCCATATTCTATTGTAAATCATACTTCTGTTTTGAGGGATCCTTGCTGTAGCAACCTAGTGTCCTCATTTCAGGTTTCTGTATTCTTAGCCCTTATAGTTGGTCACTAAACCCTATTGAGGGGTCCAGGCAACATCGAATGTCATGCCTTTATATTAGGGTTCTGTGCTCCTAGTCCCCTAACTGTAGTATCCTAGCTGTAGTATCCTGTAGTATCCTAGCTGTAGTATCCTAGCTGTAGTATCCTAGCTGTAGTATCCTAGCTGTAGTCCCCTAGCTGTAGTATCCCAGCTGTAGTATCCTGTAGTATCCTAGCTGTAGTATTCTAGCTGTAGTATCCTAGCTGTAGTATCCTGTAGTATCCCAGCTGTAGTATCCCAGCTGTAGTATCCTGTAGTATCCTAGCTGTAGTATCCTAGCTGTAGTATCCTAGCTGTAGTATCCCAGCTGTAGTATCCTGTAGTATCCTAGCTGTAGTATTCTAGCTGTAGTATCCTGTAGTATCCTAGCTGTAGTATCCCAGCTGTAGTATCCCAGCTGTAGTACCCTAGCTGTAGTATCCTGTAGTATCCTAGCTGTAGTATCCTGTAGTATCCTAGCTGTAGTATCCCAGCTGTAGTATCCCAGCTGTAGTACCCTAGCTGTAGTATCCTGTAGTATCCTAGCTGTAGTATCCTAGCTGTAGTATCCTAGCTGTAGTATCCCAGCTGTAGTATCCTGTAGTATCCTAGCGGGGGCGGCAGGTAGCTTAGTGGGTAAGAGCGTTGTGCCAGTAACCGAAAGGTCGCTGGTTCTAATCCCCGAGCCGACTAGGTGAAAAATCTGTCGACGTGCCCTTGAGCAAGGCACTTAACCCTAATTGCTCCTGTAAGTCGCTCTGGATAAGAGCATCTGCTAAATGACTAAAATGTAAAATGTAAAATGTAAAATGTATCCTGTAGTATCCTAGCTGTAGTATCCTAACTGTAGTATCCTGTAGTACCCTAGCTGTAGTATCCTAGCTGTAGTATCCTAACTGTAGTATCCTGTAGTATCCCAGCTGTAGTATCCTGTAGTATCCCAGCTGTAGTGTTCATCACCCTGCTCAGTGGTTCTTCATGTAGTACCCTAGCTGTTGTACCCTTTCTTCCTTTAACACCCTAGCTGTAGTGTACTACTCACCCTGCTGAGTGTTCTAGGGGGCGGGGCATTGGTGAACTTGTCAGCAGTGATGTAGATGGGTTCAGAGGGCATGGCCCCAAACTCCTCAGCCTCCGGCCAATCAGAGGGGGAGACTACGTGGCCCCTGACCCCTGTCCCCTCCTCTAGCACTACCACAGAGTCTACAGCAGGGGGCGACAGAGAGGAGAGGGTTAGAGAGGGGACGAGGGACACACAGATACACACACGGCAACACACGCATGCTCACACACACACGGCAACACACGCATGCTCACACACACACGGCAACGAACGCAACAGCACACACACAAAAACGTAACTAATGAACACGGTACACACACAAATGTAATAAACACACGTAATAAAAACACACTCAAACACATTCTCTACACACAGACAAAGAGAAACAAAACTCATACACAAAATAAACTACCACTACTTTCCACCCCTATGTTAATATACAAACTACTACCTCTAGAATACCAGACCATCACTTAAGTGGTAACACACCCACTAAACACACACAGATCAGTCAGTGATCAAACAGAATCAGTCAGGCAGGCACAATCAAAGGCGCGCACACACACACACACACACACACACACACACACACACACACACACACACACACGCAGGGAGACCGATCAATGAGCACACTAGCAGGTAGCAGCATATCAGCCATTGGCTGATCATCATTGGTAACCTCATCATTAGTCTAATAGAAAGCATAAGCTGGCGCACACCCAGAGAACATCACTTAGTGTAGAGGTACCTGACTAACGGAGAATAAACTGGAAGCTATTAAAGAGAGTTGCACACTATGTATAAACTCCCAGTAATTTATTAGGTAAAAAACCACCAACGTTTCGGCACCACCAACCTTCTTAAGGCACAGTGATGCTGAAACGTTGGTGTTTTTTCCCCCCAATTAATTACTGGGACATGGAGGGGGGTCAAGGAGCCCCCCACCCAGACCGCCAGCGAAAAACATCTTTATTTATTTTTATAACATCATCATTAGTAACATCTATTTGATTTGTCTTCAAACACGTGTGGTCGGTCGGTTGGTGGGTTCTCTCTCTCTACACACACAGCTACTGCAACACCAGCCCAGACCAGACCTCATCCTCTCATCCTTTCAGCCAATGGACATCTAGGATACTGACAGTAGCAGAATATTACTATGAACACTCCACACCGTAACACCTCACAAAACATAATCTTATTGGATGGTGTGGTGACCAAAATTGTATCCCTAATACAAATGGTGACCAGAACTCAAAATGGCCACCAGAGAAGCCAAAAAGAGGTGTTTGTGTCCTGGATGAGGTCTGTCTTGACTTTGTTTCTATGATACACGCATAACCTCTATGACGATGTCAAGGGGTGAAGAGTCAGAGGTTAGAGGTCAAACAGGAGACAGGAAGTACATTTCAGGGCCACAGGACAAGGGGCTGGGGTCACGTGTTAAAAAGACATACACATTTCATAAAATCATCATGAACAAATCCAGTCATCTGATTGGTTCATCTCGGCAGCTGGTTGATTAATCGATTGAAATTATTGGCTGATGATTACATGGGGGGAGGGGAGGGAGGGGCACACGTATGTTGGGGCAAAAGAGGCTGGTGAGGGGAGGATGCATTCACAGTAATGGATGGAATGGAATAAATGGATGGATGTGTTTGATATACCATTCCATTCATTCGTTACAGTTCCAGCCATTACTATGAACCCATCCTCCCATTTAAAGTGCCACCAGCCACCACTGGTTTGGGGTGACGCATATGTTGGGAGGGTGGCCACGCTGTTTGTACCTGCCCAGGAAATGCTCCTTTGGAGCCGTCCCGGAACTGGGGACGGGGCGAAGGACAGACCCAGAGAGGAGAGAGAGCCCACTGGACGAGCCAGGTCGCCAATCAACACAGTGCAGCCAATCACAAACCAGCGTGACAGGAAATAGAAAATAATAAACCAATCCAAAACAAGGTAGAGGATAAAATGAATTTACAATGGAGGGAAAACAGTAGGAATTCAAATATGATAAAAAAAATATGATAAAGAAAGTGGATAAAATATCAAATGAAATTCACAATATATAAAATAGGGAACTAGTAAAAACATATATATATATATATATGTGAAACATACGACAGACAGAAATGACAAAGGACTCCGCAACACAATGATGGAATTAGCAATGTGTGTGTGTGTTTTGTTATGTGTTTGTGAGCTAAGTCTAGCATCTTATGAAACCGGAACAAGAAACAGTGTTTGTTCACAAGGATCAACCTGAGCAAGGTGCATATATGATCTGATCTACAAATCACCCAGCTTCTAAATTAACTGACATTTGACCGATCCTGATGATATAGAGATCAGTGAATCTGTGGAGCACCTAGTTCAGACTGGCCCTCATGAACAAGCAGAGAGAGAGCAGAGAGAGAGCAGAGAGAGAGCGCCAAGCAGACTGGAGGGAGGTTCATGTTCAGTGAAGTACAGCAGTAGTTACTTCTCACAACCTGATGATGCCTGGGGAGCTATACTGGGGTGTCAGGAAAACAGTAGGTTTTTTAACCTGCTACACTGGACACAGATTTTAGATAGCATAAGCAGAGCGCCAGACACTTTATCAAGTGTTCTCGTTGTGTCTAAATCTTGAAAATAGAACCAGATGGTAATTTCACGCCCAGGTTTTATTCAGATGAATAGGAGCGTATCACGGAATTCTGCGTCCAGGGTATCAGGCCTGTAACACGCTGATCCAACTATACCACTTCTACCTCAATACAGTATTAACCATAAAGTCCATTCAATTAGGACAACCACTACCAGAGGTATTCCACACTGGAACCTGTGCAAAGGTAGACCACAAAAGCACACACACACAATATCCAACACACAGACACAATACTCAACACACAATACTCAACACACACACACAATATCCAACACACAGACACAATACACAATACTCAACACACAATACTCAACACACACACACACAATATCCAACACACAGACACAATACACAATACTCAACACACAATACTCAACACACACACACAATATCCAACACACAGACACAATACACAATACTCAACACACAATACTCAACACACACACACAATATCCAACACACAGACACAATACACAATACTCAACACACAATACTCAACACACACACACAATATCCAACACACAGACACAATACACAATACTCAACACACAGACACAATACACAATACTCAACACACACACACACACGTGTACACAATACTCAACACACAGACACAATACACAATACTCAACACACACACAATACTCAACACACAGACACAATACACAATACTCAACACACACACAATATCCAACACACAGACACAATACTCAACTCAACACACACACACACACATAAAATCCCCAACCCACCACTACACACCCTTTTCCTCTCCCCCCACAGCCTCCTCACCTGTGTTAGAGCGCTGGATGAGTCCAGGCTTGCCCCCTTGGATGGGGGTGGGTCCGGGGGGGTTAAGGGCCACGGGGGTCGGGGCGGGGGTGGCTGTGCTGGCGGGGGCGCTGGCGGTCTGGGTGGGGGGCTCCTTGACCCCCTCCATGGCCATGAGGACAGAGGACAGCTCCTGGAGAGGCATGTTACCCAGCTCAGAGGAGAAGGGACTGGGAGGGTTCTCCAGACACATCAACCAGCTGGTGTTACCTAGACATGGAGAGATAAGTCAATTAACCCCCTAGAGTTGATTGACGCACCGGTGCGTCAATCTAAGTTACATAACAAAAACATTCTCATAAAAATAGGTCAGTTTAAGCTAGAGATATCTGTTTATTTTGCATTGGATGCAATCCACAGCATCTGCCAGTGTCACACTTCCACATCTGTGGTGAAAGGTGGCAGAGCTAGAGCTTTGTCAGACCATGAGACATCCCGAAAATCTGTCTTCTCGCGTAAACATCTGTAGCGTCCGAACGGTTTGGCCTATAAACTCTATTGAAAGGGGAGACTCTCACAAACATGATGGCGTACTCCGTTTTGCTCTACGACCCCCACAAGTGTCAGGAGACTCGTCTGAAGTAGGTACTGCGATGTGCCAACCTCTGTTTGGTAGCGTCCAAACCGTTTGGGCTACAAACTATTGGGGCTCCACTGTGGAAAGGGGAGTTTCCAATGAACACGATGGTGTTCTCCGTTCTGGTCTCGGACCCCCACAAGTGTCATGGGACTCGTCTGAAGGTAACCGGTACCGGTTTTAAAAAACTAATGGAAGTTTGAAGGTAGTCTTGTGCCTACACAAAAAAGGGGGTAAATATGTGTAAAATATATATATATACACACATACACCCTGAGTTCTTCTCCTAGATATAGGACAGACACTTCAAAACCTTGTTTCTTATGATTTATCTTTTGACTGTCCTTTTTGCCATTTATGAATGTGTTATTCAATGCAAGTTTCTATGGGCTTTAGTAGTAAATGCCAAAATCTATATTATATCAAATATTGTATATTTTTTTTATACCTAAAGGGGTCCTAAAATTTAAAATCAAATAGCTAAATGATCCATAGTATGACCATCTTAAACCATTCCATATGTCAGCTTAGCACCCCCCCGCCACTCCCCTAACGTCTCAGACTCTAAAGAATGAATGAATGAATGAACGAATGGATGAATGAATGAATCAGTCAGGTCGGAGGAGGAGGAAGAGAGTAGAGAAGAAAAAAGAAGCCAGAGGGAAAATCATCTAAAATGGTCTCTTCCTGTAAACAAACAGGAAGTTATTCAACAAGCGTGTGTTTGTGTGTGTGTGTATGCGATGTGTGTATGCAGACGTGAGTGCGTCTGAGTGTTTACCTGAGGGTCTGCGTATGAAGATCTCAGCCCATCCCTGGGTGAGCATGGGCAGGAACTCTGCCAGGCTGGGCTTGTCTTTGAGGGGGTCCTTAGGTGGTGCGCAGGGGGAGGGGGAGGGAGGCCCCAGGCCGTCCAGACAGGGGCCGGAGGAGGAGGAGGGGGGAGAGAGGGGGACACAACACAGCTCTCCCCCCTCAGAGGGTGAGACCAGGGGGCTGAGGCTCTGGACTGGACCTGCACGGAGAGCATGGCCACCTGGGGAAGGGGGGGTGAAGACAAAGGACAAAGAACGGGTAGAGAGAAGGAAAGATCTAGATTGTTTATTTTTTATTCAACCTTTATGTAACTAGGCAAGTCAGTTAAGAACAAATTATTGTGTCCTACCCCGGCCAAACCCTCCCCTAACCCGGACGGCGCTGGGCCAATTGTGCGCCGCCCTATGGGACTCCCGATCACGGCCGGTTGTGATACAGCCCGGGATTGAACCTGTGTCTGTAGTGACGCCTCTAGCACTGCTATGCAGTGCCTTAGACCGCTGCGCCACTCAGGATCCCTAGATAGAGAGAGACAGATAGATACGCTATATATACACAAAAGTATATGGACACCCCTTCAAATTAGTGTATTCGGCTATTTCAGCCACACCCGTTGCTGACAGGTGTATAAAATCGAGCATGCAGCCATGCAATCTCCATAGACAAACATTGGCAGTAGAATGGCCTTACTGAGGAGCTCAGTGACCTTCAACGTGGCACCGTCATAGGATGGCACCTTTCCAACAAGTCAGTTAGTCAAATGTCTGCCCTGCTAGAGCTTCCCCGGTCAACTGTAAGTGCTGTTATTGTGAAGTGGAAACGTCAGGAGCAACAATGGCTCAGCCGCGAAGTGATAGGCCACACAAGCTCACAGAACGGGACCGCCAAGTGCTGAAGCGCGTAAAAATCGTCTGTCCTCGGTCGCAACACTCTCTACCGAGTTCCAAACTGCCTCTGGAAGCAACGTCAGCACAATAACTGTTTGTCGGGAGCTTCATGAAATGGGTTTCCATGGCCGAGCAGCCGCACACAAGCCTAAGATCACCATGCGCAATGCCAAGCATCGTCTGGAGTGGTATAAAGCTTGCCGCAATTGGACTCTGGAGCAGTGGAAACGTGTTCTCTGGAGTGATGAATCACGCTTCACCATCTGGCAGTCCGACAGATGATTCTGGGTTTGGCGGATGCCAGGAGAACGCTACCTGCCCCAATGCATAAAGTTTGGTGGAGGAGGAATAATGTTCTTGGTCTGTTTTTCATGGTTCAGGCTAGGCCCCTTAGTTCCAGTGAAGGGAAATCTTAACACTACAGCATACAATGACATTCTAGATGATTCTGTGCTTCCAACTTTGTGGCAACAGTTTGGGGAAGGCCCTTTCCTTTTTCAGCATGCAATGCCCCCATTCACAAAGCGAGGTCCATACAGCAATGATTTGTCAAGATCGGTGTGGAAGAACTTGACTGGCCTGCACAGAGCCCTGACCTCAACCCCATTGAACACCTTTGGGATAAATTTGAACGCCGACTGCGAGCTAGGTCTAATCGCCCAACATCAGTGCCCGACCTCACTAATGCTCTTGTGGCTGAATGGAAGGAAGCCCCCCCAGCAATGTTCCAACATCTAGTGGAAAGCCTTACCAGAAGAGTGGAGGCTGTTATAGCTGCAAAGGGGGGACCAACTCCATATTAATACCCATGATTTTGGAATGAGATGTTCGACGAGCAAGTGTCCACATACTTTTGGTCACGTAGTGTATATATATATATATATATATATATATATATATATATATATAAAACTCAGCAAAAAAAGAAACGTCCCTTTTTCAGGACCCTGTCTTCAGGGATCAAAGATAATTCGTAAAAATAGTCCGGGTAGCCATGATTAGCTGTTCAGGAGTCTTATGGCTTGGGGGTAGAAGCTGTTGAGAAGCCTTTTGGACCTAGACTATTTTTTTACAAATAAATGTATAAAAAAATGTGATTAAGGCTAACAAAATGTGGGGAAAGTCAGTGTGTATGTGTGTGTGTGAGAGAGAGAGAGAGAGAGAGAGAGACAGAGAGAGACAGAGAGAACATCCTCTTCCTACCTGACATGGATCGTACTCTGATGCGTGTGGCTCTGTTGAGCTGTTGACTGGACTGGGACTCCAGTTTGGCCGGAGCCTCTTTGGTCTGACGGGTGTGGAGGGACGGGTCTGACCTACAGGGGGCGGGAGAGAGACAGTACATTACTGAGGAGTGTGTGTGTGTGTGTGTGTGTGTGCGCGCGTTACCGTGTGTGTGTGTGTGTGTGTGTGTGTGGGTGGTTACCTGCTCATCTCTCCCCCTCCTCCCAGCCTCTCCACCATGTCCATTCCCAGTAGTGCCTGGCTTCTGACCCCGCCGCTGGTCGTTATGGTGATCAGCTTGTTACCCACCAGCCAGGTCATACTGCGACCCCCCGCTAGAAGGAACTCTGCTATAGGAGACCTGGGGGGAGGGGGGGGGGGGTCAAAGGTTAAGGGTCAGGGGTCAAGGCTACTTAGTTCTGAAGGCTTATGGCAATTGATAATCATATAAGGCAACCTTTTCTCCTTTTCCCGTTCTGATTGTGTGAATAATGAAGACTAGAGTGAAGACCCACAGTTCACTAATAAATGCATATAATATCCAGTGGTCAACACAGCTTTAACCCCCGTCCCCCCCCGTCCGTACCTCTTGGGCAGGGCTGAGAAGTTGGAGAAGACGTATCTAGCCATCATGTCCAGACAGGTCTCAGTTAACTCCAGGTGGACAGTCTTTAACCCATCATCTGCCTGGGTCACAGTGTTCTCATCAGAAGAACCCAGACTACACGTGGTGCTGGAGGTCTGCATCCTACAGCCATGGGGCGCCAGAGAGCATGTCAGAGAGACGGGAGAGGGAGACACGCACATACAGTGGGGGAAAAAAAGTATTTAGTCAGCCACCAATTGTGCAAGTTCTCCCACTTAAAAAGATGAGAGAGGCCTGGAATTTTCATCATAGGTACACGTCAATTATGACAGACAAATTGAGAAAAGAATTTCCTGAAAATCACATTGTAGGTTTTTTATGAATTTATTTGCAAATTATGGTGGAAAATAAGTATTTGGTCACCTACAAACAAGCATGATTTCTGGCTCTCACAGACCTGTAACTTCTTCTTTAAGAGGCTCCTCTGTCCTCCACTCGTTACCTGTATTAATGGCACCTGTTTGAACTTGTTATCAGTATAAAAGACACCTGTCCACAACCTCAAACAGTCACACTCCAAACTCCACTCTGGCCAAGACCAAAGAGCTGTCAAAGGACACCAGAAACAAAATTGTAGACCTGCACCAGGCTGGGAAGACTGAATCTGCAATAGGTAAGCAGCTTGGTTTGAAGAAATCAACTGTGGGAGCAATTATTAGGAAATGGAAGACATACAAGACCACTGATAATCTCCCTCGATCTGGGGCTCCACGCAAGATCTCACCCCGTGGGGTCAAAATGATCACAAGAACGGTGAGCAAAAATCCCAGAACCACACGGGGGGGCCTAGTGAATGACCTGCAGAGAGCTGGGACCAAAGTAACAAAGCCTACCATCAGTAACACACTACGCCGCCAGGGACTCAAATCCTGCAGTGCCAGACGTGTCCCCCTGCTTAAGCCAGTACATGTCCAGGCCCGTCTGAAGTTTGCTAGAGTGCATTTGGATGATCCAGAAGAGGATTGGGAGAATGGCATATGGTCAGATGAAACCAAAATATAACTTTTTGGTAAAAACTCAACTCGTCGTGTTTGGAGGACAAAGAATGCTGAGTTGCATCCAAAGAACACCATACCTAATGTGAAGCATGGGGGTGGAAACATCATGCTTTGGGGCTGTTTTTCTGCAAAGGGACCAGGACGACTGATCCGTGTAAAAGGAAAGAATGAATGGGGCCATGTATCGTGAGATTTTGAGTGAAAACCTCCTTCCATCAGCAAGGGCATTGAAGATGAAACGTGGCTGGGTCTTTCAGCATGACAATGATCCCAAACACACCGCCCGTGCAACGAAGGAGTGGCTTCGTAAGAAGCATTTCAAGGTCCTGGAGTGGCCTAGCCAGTCTCCAGATCTCAACCCCATAGAAAATCTTTGGAGGGAGTTGAAAATCTGTGTTGCCCAGCGACAGCCCCAAAACATCACTGCTCTAGAGGAGATCTGCATGGAGGAATGGGCCAAAATACCAGCAACAGTGTGTGAAAACCTTGTGAAGATTTACAGAAAACGTTTGACCTGTGTCATTGCCAACAAAGGGTATATAACAAAGTATTGAGAAACTTTTGTTATTGACCAAATACTTATTTTCCACCATAATTTGCAAATAAATTCATTAAAAATCCTACAATGTGATTTTCTGGATTTTTTTCCCCTCATTTTGTCTGTCATAGTTGACGTGTACCTATGATGAAAATTACAGGCCTCTCTCATCTTTTTAAGTGGGAGAACTTGCACAATTGGTGGCTGACTAAATACTTTTTTTCCCCACTGTACACCAGTGGAGCCTGCTGAGGGGACGACGGCTCATAATAATGTCTGGAATGGAGCCAATGGAATGGTATCAAAATGTGTTTGATACCATTCACTCCATTCCAACCATTACACTCCATTCCAACCGTTATTATGAGCCGTCCTCCCCTCAGCAGCCTCCACTGACACACACAGAGAGGAAGGCATGCAATCTCGGAATCACACACACACGCAGCAATGCATTATCTCTCACACACACACGCAGCAATGCATTATCTCTCACACACACGCAGCAATGCATTATCTCTCACACACACGCAGCAATGCATTATCTCTCACACACACACAGCAATGCATTATCTCTCTCTCACACACAGCCTGGCTTTTACCTTTCACTCAGGTGTACACCGCTGATGTAAGCAAACACAGATAAGCAAATATCTCTCGCTCTCACACACAAATGAGCTGGGACTTGGTATGAGTAACTGTAGCAGAAGCCTGGGCGTTTGAAATGATCTGTCATCTGTTCCCTCTGTGAATCTGAAGTGCTTACTGCTGACAGTGTGTCCCCATCTACAAAGACACAGGAACCACAGCTGGTTTCAGAGATAGAGGAAGATGAGGCGCTTCTATGTTGAGGGACAGAGAATACTAGAACAACATGCTACTCAGAACCGAGGGCCAGGGGAACTGTTCTGTGTGCTGTGTATTGTAATAGCCCCCCTGATCTAAATCTCCCAGCATTCATCTGTGGAGACCCCATTGGCATCTCAGTAACCACGGTAACCACTGCCACCCCCTCTCCACCAGGGGAAATCAGAACTATTGGAACACCTCTAACGGAACACACAGCTACTGTTCTGTTCTGTAGGACAACGAGACACGAGACCAAGGCAAAGTTATACCTGTCTTCAAGAGGAATGCAATGACTACAGTGAATGGGTTTGATGTAGGAACCAAGAGTTCAGACAAACACCATCCAAACTACAACAGAATCTAGTTAGGAAGTAATCTTACGGATTAAACACAAATAAATGCAGCCTCTATGTCCACACGTCTACATGAAAGATATCTACATGATATACTAGATATTGAGAAGTCTCTCTGTATGTGTTGTAAACTAATGTAAATCATTCAAACTGGCTGTCTCCCTGCCTGCCTGTCTGTCTGTTTAAATCACCAAGACTTTAAACATGTGATCCTTCAGCCCAAACACTGAGACAGTAGCAGGGATAAAAGAAAGGGGGATGAAGATAGGATGGAGAGATGGAGATAGGACGGAGAGATGATGGAGAGAGGATGGAGAGATGGAGAGAGGATGGAGAGATGGAGAGAGGATGGAGAGATGGAGATAGGACGGAGAGATGATGGAGAGATGATGGAGAGAGGATGGAGAGATGGAGAGAGGATGGAGAGATGGAGAGAGGATGGAGAGATGGAGAGAGGATGGAGAGATGGAGATAGGATGGAGAGATGGAGATAGGACGGAGAGATGATGGAGAGAGGATGGAGAGATGGAGAGAGGATGGAGAGATGGAGAGAGGATGGAGAGATGGAGATAGGATGGAGAGAGGATGGAGAGATGGAGATAGGATGGAGAGATGGAGAGAGGATGACATAACCATAGCCCTGTAGAGGAAGCCACAAGTGAGAGTGACGCAGGAGACGGAGGAGAGGAGGTGAAGAAGAGGAGAGGAGAAGAAGAAGAGAAGAGAGAAGGAGAGGAGAAGAGGAGGAGAAGAGCATTCCTTCTTTCTTCCTTCCTTCGTTCTCTGTAAGTGGCTCATCCCTCTAGAAGTTATTTTCCCTCTACCTGCATCAGTTCTGTCCGTCTTGTGTAACAGAATATAAAAACGCATTGTCTGTGTCTCAAATGGCATCAACCCAACATTAACACACCTGATTAGAGCTGGGCCAAATAACTCACTAACTATGATATTAAATCCAGACCATGATTATTTAAAATCAGGTGCATTAGTGCGGAACTGAAACAAAAGCATGTAGACACTGCAGCTCGCTCTCCCTAATGCTATCACTATCGCTAACGCTATCACTACTGCCAGCACTATTGTTAATGCTATTGCTATCGCTACTGCTAATGCTATCGCTACTGCTAATGCTATCGCTACCTCAGACCAAGTCCCAGTTTGTGACCAGCATTACCCAGCAGCACAGTGTACACAGCAAGCAGAGTGTTCAACCCTTAATTGACCCTTGACCCGGCCGCACTGACCCAGCTGCTCTGGTGGACACCCATTCAGACCGCCATGACCACAAAATGACCAAGAACATCTTTCTCTTATCTCACCAGATCGGTACCGTCCTTCAGGTAGTCTTTTGGGGAGCACATCATTACAGTGTGATTATCACCTTAACCTGGTCATATTGAACATGAAGTCCATGGTTTAGCGTAAGATAAAGTCTGGAACCCTATTCCCTACACAGGGCTCTACCTTGACCAGGGATGAGATATAAGGTGCCATTTGGGACGTAGTGACGGTCCCATCATGAATTCCAGTACCCTAAACCCTAAACCCCTTAAAGCAGGACTACATAGAGTCTGAGGGAAGGCGTCCACCATTCAGTAGGGTTCTGTGTCAGTCTCTTATCTGTTATTACTGGGCTGTGCCTCAATCCATAAGGACGCTGCCTCTTGAGGAGGGAGGCAGCGAGCCTTTTGGAATGAGACATGGCCGTAGTGTTATGTAACATCAGTTTATCCAGCCAGCCATCACAACAACAGCTCTTTCAACATAGATCAGCATTGCAGCAGTGGCTGTGTCCGATTGGGTTTTTCCACAACCTTCTCTCTCTCTCTCTCCGCCCACTCTCTCTCTGTGTTCAAACAAATAAAGAGGAAATGCTCTGTTGTGTTGAACTTAAACACATTTGACGTGTTCCATTGAAGGACAGACAAAACCTGTCTTGATACCTGCGCTGTGCCAAAAGCATTTAGGCATACCTTTATTAGCTAAAAAGACAAAAGTTCAAAACTTTGCTTTGAATGTTTTCAACAACAAAAAAAGCTGTCTGACTGTCGCTTTGGAGTTAAGAGGTACGGACTAAGGAGAGCGAGGAGGGGGGCACTGTTAAAATGAAATGAAAGATTCCTTGAATGGCAGTTAAAGCTAAGTTAAAAACAGTTGAATAGGGCTGACCGACTCCCTGTTGCTAGTAGGAGTGTGTGTGTGTGCATTTGTGTGTAAGAAAGCAGACCACTAGTGGAAGGCAGGCAGAACACCTGTAGCTAGCAGGTACCGCTGAGGCACTAAGTCTGTGGTCGAGTCCCAAATGGCACCCTATTCCCTATGTAGTGCACTACCTTTGACCAGGGCCCATAGGGAACCCCATAGGGCTCTGGTCAAAGGTAGTGCACTATGAAGAGAATTGGGTACCATTTGGGACGTAAGCCATAGTCACACACTGAGGTGAGTCTGTTAGACCTTCTGTTTGAGGAATCTCAAATACTGTACTTTCTCATAGGCACAGATCTAGGATCAGCTTGCCCCAATCCTATCCCTAACCATTAGAGGGGAAACACAAAACTGGCCTTGGATCAGTGTGTGTGTGGGGGGAGCTCCTCAGGCTGTATTCAGACTCTACTCTACTGACAGTCTCCTGTCCCCTGCTGGTCAGGAGTAGTACCGACCGTCATACAGATTCCACTAAACAATATAAGTCTCTGTAACAGGGACTAGAAAGCTATGCACTTCTTCCTCCGCCTCCTTGGGACAATTTTGATTAAAACGAGTACTTGAGTAGCCTGGTCCCAGATCTGTTTGTGCTCTTGCCAACTCCATTGCTCATTGGCATGACAATGAGTTACCGTGACAACACAGACTGGCACTCAGGCTAGTATTTGACAGCTGCCAAGTTGAGTGTCAGCGGAGCTAATTCGCTATCTGACAGACCGCTCCATAGCAACCTATGGACGCCTATGGGTTTGAGAAGAACACAGAGACGAAGAGAGGGAAGTGATTAAACATTATCTAACCACCACGGACTGCAATGTCTGATCAATTTTATTCACTCAGTCAGTCACTCTCACAGTCAAGCTGCTAGGTAAGTATGTGTAGTGGTTTGGTGCATGGCAGGAGTCATTGTTTGAGTCAGTTGGAGAGAGATAGACATCACAAAACTCCAAACCCAGTCATTAATAGGGTTGCACAATTCTGGTAACTTTCCCCAAATTCCCAGTTTTTTCCAGAAATCCCGGTTGGAATATTCCTGGAATCTGGAAGGAATGATTGGGAAATCCAGGAATTTTCCAACCGGGATTTCTTGAAAAACCTGGGAATTCTGGGAAAGTTACCGGAATTTTGCAACCCTGGTCATCAACGAACCCCAACATCCCACAAACAGACAGATGGTTGTATATCAGCGAAGGTAGCTGAACACTGTTCAAGCATCTGTGGGTCAAACAAATGGAATGCAAAAGAAAACTGCGCAGGCAGCGTGCAAAGCATGTGTGTTGTGTGTGAGCCTGAATTCTCATTGGCCCATAGCGCATTAGTCCCCTCCCACAGAGAAGAGGGAAAGCCAAACATTGGTTGCAGTGGCTGTCAGTCTTGTCTCAGTACACTGTTTTTCTCCAGCCATTCATCAGTCAGTTGGGTAAATTAAATCCAGTCAGCACAGCAACACCCAGCAAACACCACAACCAAAACAAACCAAAACAACTATTCATAACAAACTAAAGCATCAGAGAAAGAAAAGAAGCCAAAACGGGATTAACTCAAACAGAAAAACATTCACAGAAATCTAGATGTTTTCGGAAGCACAAACTGCATGCAGCAAAATAAGTCAAATGTAGTAAACATTTTTTTAAATATAATTAAAATTGCAGCCCAAAAAAACAAACAACAAATAAACCCTCCTCCAGCATGCAACCGCCGCACAACCCAGGTTTCCCTGGCAACCGCCCGCCGGTTCTCATGACAATGGCTCCCGCCCCCACCAAGCCCCGCCCCCCCAACGGAAGCAGGAAATTGTATTTTCTGGGTTTTATTTCCTGGTTACCCAGAGTGCTCTCTACCTGCGCACCGCGTGGTCGGAGACGCTGATGCTTCGGGAGCGGAAGGCGTCCATGGCCGACAGATCTCTCAGCTCTTTAACGGGTGAGCCGGTACTCGCCGCTACACCTGCTGCCATTGCCAATGACGCCTGCTGCTGCTGGTGGTGAGCCTTTGCCATTTTGGCTGCCCGTAGACTGGGGACCATGGCAACGTGGCAGGAGTGGAGGGTGGGGGATGGGGGGGTTAGTGTGTGTGGGCAAGGGGGTGGGTGGGATTGGTTGTTGGCAAGAGGGACAGGGAGAGAGGTAACGGCCAACAGGAAATGGAATTCAGGAAATGTTGCCCGTCACGTCAAAACGGCCCCGCACGACCACCAGGTGACCAACGGACACACGTCACGGAAGGATGAGGGGCAAGGGGAGGCACGAAGGTCAAAGGGTCAGAGGGCGAAGGTCAGGGGGCGAGCAGAAGAGAGAGTGCCAATTGCAATGGAGGGATCCAGGGTGTCGCCGACCCCCCCGAAACCACGCCCACAACGCAGCGCCCAGTCAGAGGAGGGGAGGGGGGAGGGGTCAAAACAGCCAAAGAGTAAACAAAAACAAACAAACAAACAAAAACAATTTGAGAAAATTAACAGCAGTGAACACTATGAACCGGACAAATACGAAGAGAAAAATAAGAAAGGAAGGAAGGAAGGAAGGAAGGAAGGAAGGAAGGAAGGAGGGAGGGAGGAAGGAAGGAAGGAAGGAAGGAAGGAAGGAAGGAACAACCATAAAGCAGTAGGGAGATAAACAGCGTCGGCTTTTTCACAACAAAAACAACAAACTATTCCTGAAAGAAAATGAGACATCATCACATTAAGCAGCAAGAGGAGACGCCCACGTTGTTATGACTGAGGATGCGTCCCAAATGGCGCCCTATGCCCTATATGGGTCAGAAGTAGTGCACTATAAAGGGAATAGGGCGCCATTTGGGACGCATTGATCTGTTATAGAGGATGGACTCAGAGCAGGGTCGGAGGGGTTAAAACAATCAACACAACAGCTGAAACAACCAACTCAAAAGATCAACATGGTCCGAGGAGGGTTAATACAAAACACCAACAATCAACACAACAAGGTGTAAGGAAGAGATTAAACACAACAAATGATAGAACTAACTGAAAGAAATGTGTAGGATAAAGCAGGGTTTGGAGCAGAGCATGCCTGATCTAAACACAAGAACCAATAAATCATGAAAACATGATCTACTCTTTAACTACAAACTGAGGTCTTATGTACTGCGACACATTGTCCATCTACAACTCTAAGACATAGTTGGATTCTGTAACTACTGGAAAGGTGAAGTTACAGGAGAAACTATGTTTAATGTGAGAATATTCTAATGATAGCCTAACTGCATTGTTTTTTTAAACGTTCATTACTTTATCAAAATACCTACAACCTCAAAAGGGACCCTGGTACAATTCTCCCTTTATTATTATACAGCCATCTTAGATCTGTTTTTAGACCTGACATGCATCTCTCCAACTCCTACAGAGGCACAGTAGCTACAGTAAGTATACACAGGAGCAGGACAGGGTTAGGGGGTCTGGGAAGGTTGGGTGGGGGTCAGGACAGGGTTAGGGGGTCTGGGAAGGTTGGGTGGGGGTCAGGACAGGGTTAGGGGGTCTGGGAAGGTTGGGTGGGGGTCAGGACAGGGTTAGGGGTCTGGGAAGGTTGGGTGGGGGTCAGGACAGGGTTAGGGGGTCTGGGGGAGGTTGGGTGGGGGTCAGGACAGGGTTAGGGGGTCTGGGAAGGTTGGGTGGGGGTCAGGACAGGGTTAGGGGGTCTGGGAAGGTTGGGTGGGGGGTCAGGACAGGGTTAGGGGGTCTGGGGAGGTTGGGTGGGGGTCAGGACAGGGTTAGGGGGTCTGGGGAGGTTGGGTGGGGGTCAGGACAGGGTTAGGGGGTCTGGGAAGGTTGGGTGGGGGTCAGGACAGGGTTAGGGGGTCTGGGAAGGTTGGGTGGGGGTCAGGACAGGGTTAGGGGGTCTGGGGAGGTTGGGTGGGGGTCAGGACAGGGTTAGGGGGTCTGGGAAGGTTGGGTGGGGGTCAGGACAGGGTTAGGGGGTCTGGGGAGGTTGGGTGGGGGTCAGGACAGGGTTAGGGGGTCTGGGAAGGTTGGGTGGGGGTCAGGACAGGGTTAGGGGGTCTGGGGGAGGTTGGGTGGGGGTCAGGACAGGGTTAGGGGGTCTGGGAAGGTTGGGTGGGGGGTCAGGACAGGGTTAGGGGGTCTGGGGAGGTTGGGTGGGGGTCAGGACAGGGTTAGGGGGTCTGGGGAGGTTGGGTGGGGGTCAGGACAGGGTTAGGGGGTCTGGGAAGGTTGGGTGGGGGTCAGGACAGGGTTAGGGGGTCTGGGGAGGTTGGGTGGGGGTCAGGACAGGGTTAGGGGGTCTGGGGAGGTTGGGTGGGGGTCAGGACAGGGTTAGGGGGTCTGGGAAGGTTATGTGGGAGTCAGGACAGGGTTAGGGGGTCTGGGAAGGTTGGGTGGGGGTCAGGACAGGGTTAGGGGGTCTGGGAAGGTTAGGTGGGGGTCAGGACAGGGTTAGGGGGTCTGGGACGGTGGGGGTCAGTACAGGGTTAGGGGGTCTGGGACGGTGGGGGTCAGTACAGGGTCTGGGACGGTGGGGGTCAGTACAGGGTTAGGGGGTCTGGGACGGTGGGGTAGGGGTCAGTACAGGGTCTGGGACGATGGGGGTCAGTACAGGGTTAGGGGGTCAGTACAGGGTTAGGGGGTCTGGGACGGTGGGGGTCAGTACAGGGTTAGGGGGTCTGGGATGGTGGGGGTCAGTACAGGGTTAGGGGGTCTGGGACGGTGGGGGTCAGTACAGGGTTAGGGGGTCTAGGACGGTGGGGTAGGGGTCAGTACAGGATCTGGGACGGTGGGGGTCAGGACAGGGTTAGGGGGTCTGGGACGGTGGGGGTCAGTACAGGGTTAGGGGGTCTGGGACGGTGGGGTAGGGGTCAGTACAGGGTTAGGGGGTCTGGGACGGTGGGGGTCAGTACAGGGTTAGGGGGTCTGGGACGGTGGGGTAGGGGTCAGTACAGGGTCTGGGACGGTGGGGGTCAGTACAGGGTTAGGGGGTCTGGGACGGTGGGGGTCAGTACAGGGTTAGGGGGTCTGGGACGGTGGGGGTCAGTACAGGGTTAGGGGGTCTGGATTGAGGGTTGGGCCCCAAGTCCATCGTCAACATTGGTGCATGAAGTCAACTTGCTCACAGAATTAAAAAGAGCGATTCTAGACGATGTCAGTTAGGTCAGGACTTGATTATGACAGAACTCCAAGCTGGTTAGCCGGGGCTTTTGATTGACACTCCAAGGGACCGTTAGGGTGGCCTGGTTATGGGTAGGGGGTGGGATTTAGGTGGAACGGGGGTTAAGGAAGTCACTTTTGTTATTATTCTAAGACAGGATATTTTATAACGTGATTTTATAAGATGATTTTATAAGTATTTTATCATGTGGTTTTATAAGATGATTTGGGGGATTATTTCTCTGAGCGTCTCTTTAATAGATCTCAGTCAAAACAGCTGCCCTGCTGAGAAAAACTCCCTTTAAACAGAGAGAGAGTGTGTGTGTGTGTGTGTGTACGGTGACAATTTTACTGAAGTCATTAGTCACTGACACGAGAGAGAGCGAGAGAGAGAGAGAGAGAGCGCGAGAGAGAGACAGAGCGAGAGAGAGACAGAGCGAGAGAGAGACAGAGCGAGAGAGAGACAGAGCGAGAAAGACCCACACTCCTCTCTTCGACCTCTTTGTGTATGTTGTGGTAATAATGTGAATGAGTGGACTTGAGACAACAACAACCAACAGAAAATATTTACCAACAAAAAACAAACGACCAAAACACAGAGAAATTATCACCATAGCAACCTGTGGGAAACCATAACAACCATCACACCACAACAACGACAGTCATGCTGAGTCCTGTGTTACCCTGACAACACCAACCTCCTGTACGGGGCATGCAGTCACAAGATCTACAATGAGCAGTCATGTGACCCGGCCGTGTGTGTAGTGTGTGTGTGTGTATAGTGTGTGTGTGTGTGTGTGTGTGTGTGTGTGTGTATAGTGTGTGTGTGTGTGTACCTCTTGGGCCTCTCATTGAGGCTGGTGCTGCGAGCGCGGAAGCTGCTCTGGGTGTCGTGGGTGTCATCAAACGGCATCAGAGCATTGGAGCGCAGACCCTGGAGAGAGGGGGGGCGAGAGAGAGACAGAGACAGTAGAAAGGAGGAGGGAGTGGTTACAACAAAAATGACTCAGGAAACAGGGAGACTATTACACACGTGGAAACACAGAACACACACCTACCTTGGTGATGTACTGCACAAAGTCCTTTCTGAAGGTGAGTCTGCAGCGGATAAACCACATGGAGATGACATGGTGAGCCAACGACACAATGTACTGGTTAAACCTGGAGAGAGAGGAGGATAAACCACATGGAGATGACATGGTGAGCCAACGACACAATGTACTGGTTAAACCTGGAGAGAGGAGGATAAACCACATGGAGATGACATGGTGAGCCAACGACACAACGTACTGGTTAAACCTGGAGAGAGGAGGATAAACCACATGGAGATGACATGGTGAGCCAACGATACAATGTACTGGTTAAACCTGGAGAGAGAGGAGGATAAACCACATGGAGATGACATGGTGAGCCAACGACACAATGTACTGGTTAAACCTGGAGAGAGAGGAGGATAAACCACATGGAGATGACATGGTGAGCCAACGACACAATGTACTGGTTAAACCTGGAGAGAGAGGAGGAGGGAGAGAGAGAGAGAGGGAGAGAGTGAAAAGGATGGTGGTAGAGAGAGGAGGGAGGGAGAGAGTGTGAGGGAGGTAGAGAAAGAGAGTGAGAGTGTTTGTGAGCGTGCGTGCGTGCATACGTACGTGTTGAGTGTGTGTGCGTACTCACTTGGAGGGGTTGGTGTAGGGCAGGGAGATGGCGAACACACTGACGTACTGCTCTGCTACGAAGTTAGCATAGAGATGGGGCAGCCGCACCAGAGCTACGATACACACACACACAGAGATAGCATGACATAATCTAACCTTGCCATGTGACACCATCATCAACAGGTAAGGATGTAATTGGATCACTGAGTTATCTTCACTGTAAAGACACTGTAAAGTATATAACATGACTGTGTGAGGTATATTAGGTGTGTTTCCCATATGTAAACATTATCTAACATGAATTAGGAAGTGAAATATGAAGAATCCTTCACACATTCATTGGCTGATCTAACTTCCTGTATATACAGATCCTGCTCTCTGATTGGCTTATATCTATCAGGGCGGGAAAATGAGGGTGTGTTCTCACTGGACAGGAATTCCAGCATGGGTGACGCCATGGCGACGGTCGCCGAGATGTGCGTCAGCTTGACGATGAGGGCGGGGAGGAGTTTAATCATGATGTCAGGCATCTCCACGGTGCACATTGTCAGGGCAACCACACACTGCTTGGCACAGCGGTATATCAGCCCTGTCTCCAAACACTGAACCAACTCCCTCTGAGAGATGAAGGTAGGGAGAGAGAGAACAGAGGAGAGAGAGAGAACAATGATAATATTATGTATGTTCAGGGGTTGACATTAAGCTCTCAAAAGGCACAAGCCCAAATGTTTTATTTTCTGTTAGGCCTACACCCGCAAATGCCATCAATGGAATTGTCTTTCACTCAAACATAGGCTCATGAAATGTACTTTATGGTGAACCAGCCATAGTATTTACTGATTTCAAAAATATATTCACCAGCCACTCAGACTTTTTACTGGCCCTAAAAAAAAGTGATGTTGCATATAGACCCTGGAAAACCAGTAAAACCACAGAAAACCTCTACAGCAGCCTAATAGTAGCCAAGTGAAAAAAAGATTCAACTGTCATTTTAGTGAACTATCCCTTTAATGATGAGAGCCGCAAGAAAGATGCTTTTCCACAAGCCTTTTTCTCATGGAAAATGAATGAAAATGTAAACACACTGGCTAGCTAGCACACTGGAGCTAGTAGCACAGTAGACAACTAAATATGAACTAAATATTAATCATAACTAAATATAATGTTTATATTCTCTGTCTAAACTGGAAAAACAGTTGCTTGAGTTGAGGTGTTTGCTAAATGAAGGACTGCAAACGCTGCGACTCACCGTTTCTTCCCTTAATAGTGGGAGTTGAGACATACAGTTAACAGCACTAGAAAGCTACAATTCTTCCCCTTTTAACCAAGTTACCCGCATTTGGCAGGTGTTAATGTTTTGCCATCTGTTTGGGCAGGCTTTTGTTAAAAATGTAACTAAGTAGACTAATGCTTCTAATGAAAATACGCTCTTTGCCTTCATGAAAACAATGTTTTCGTTGCATATTTCAGTGTGTGTGCTTGTGTACCTGTCTGGCCTGTTCTAGGTAGTTGTGGTATGATGTGATAGCTGTGAGAACAGGCACTACAGCCAGCTGGACGTCAGTACGACTGAAACCATCTGGAGTCTTCTTCAGACGCTCTGAGATAAGACGGTCTGTTACCTAGACAGAGAGAGACAGAGGGAGAGACAGAGAGAGACAGAGACACACAAACACACAGGCACAAATCCACAGCGTCAGAGAGAGACCTAAGTGACAATAATGTGTTGTTACATTCCCCACCAAGAAAACCAAATAATGTATCTCAAACAGAAGGGGGAACTAACACTGACCAACAACCTAAACGAAACAGGTGGGGTTTTAGGAGGGGTTCTGAAAGACACTCATGGGGTAGTCCACAGAAAGTTGACTAGCAACAACAACTGGGACCTAAAAGACACCCACCATGAGACCCACTAAATTTGCCCAAGAAGAGGCAAACAAAAGAAGAAAAAAAAACACACCAAACTTAAAGACAGGAAGCAAACCACAAAGTGGAGCAAGACCAAATCAGGGAAATCAGATAAAGGATTGTTCGTCCAGAAATCAAAAATAGGGAGAGACAACTAAAGGTGTTAACCCTCCATCTATCAAGACAACTAAAGGTGTTAACCCTCCATCTATCAAGACAACTAAAGGTGTTAACCCTCCTTCTATCAAGACAACTAAAGGCGTTAACCCTCCATCTATCAAGACAACTAAAGGTGTTAACCCTCCATCTATCAAGACAACTAAAGGAGTTAACCCTCCATCTATCAAGACAACTAAAGGTGTTAACCCTCCACATCTATCAAGACAACTAAAGGTGTTAACCCTCCATCTATCAAGACAACTAAAGGTGTTAACCCTCCATCTATCAAGACAACTAAAGGTGTTAACCCTCCATCTATCAAGACAACTAAAGGTGTTAACCCTCCATCTATCAAGACAACTAAAGGTGTTAACCCTCCATCTATCAAGACAACTAAAGGCGTTAACCCTCCATCTATCAAGACAACTAAAGGTGTTAACCCTCCACATCTATCAAGACAACTAAAGGTGTTAACCCTCCATCTATCAAGACAACTAAAAGTGTTAACCCTCCACATCTATCAAGACAACTAAAGGTGTTAACCCTCCACATCTATCAAGACAACTAAAGGTGTTAACCCTCCACATCTATCAAGACAACTAAAGGTGTTAACCCTCCACATCTATCAAGACAACTAAAGGTGTTAACCCTCCACATCTATCAAGACAACTAAAGGTGTTAACCCTCCATCTATCAAGACAACTAAAGGTGTTAACCCTCCATCTATCAAGACAACTAAAGGTGTTAACCCTCCACATCTATCAAGACAACTAAAGGTGTTAACCCTCCATCTATCAAGACAACTGAAGGTGTTAACCCTCCATCTATCAAGACAACTAAAGGTGTTAACCCTCCATCTATCAAGACAACTAAAGGTGTTAACCCTCCACATCTATCAAGACAACTAAAGGTGTTAACCCTCCACATCTATCAAGACAACTAAAGGTGTTAACCCTCCATCTATCAAGACAACTAAAGGTGTTAACCCTCCATCTATCAAGACAACTGAAGGTGTTAACCCTCCATCTATCAATACAACTAAAGGTGTTAACCCTCCATCTATCAAGACAACTGGAGCACTGGGTCAGCCACTCTTAAATAGCACCTGGGCCCGCACAGGTGAAAAACCTTCCGACTAACCAGCTGGCAACAAGCACAGGTGTAACACATAATGACTGACGAGGTGACATCAATCAGTGCGCCCTAACGTGCTAACGTCCAACCTCAAAACATAGATGGAAAAACCAAAACCTGTAACAGTGTGTACCATAACACAGAGTGTAGAGCAGAGCTGGTCTATGCTGCAGGGAGAGGACAGCAGCAGGACTTTATACTGCAGGGTCCAGGACATCTTATCTAGCACCAGCTTCAACACCTTCCAGTCGGTCTCCTGTAACACAGAGACACACACAGAGGAAGAGAGACACACACACACACACAGAGTCACGCACAGAGAGAGGGAGAGAGACACACACAGGGTTAGGGAGGGAGAGAGAGACACACAGGGGTAGGGAGGGAGACACACACAGGGTTAGGGGAGGGAGAGACACACAGGGTTAGGGAGGGAGAGAGACACAGGGTTAGGGAGGGAGAGAGACACACAGGGTTAGGGAGGGAGAGAGACACACAGGGTTAGGGAGGGAGAGAGACACACAGGGTTAGGGAGGGAGAGAGACACACACAGGGTTAGGGAGGGAGAGAGACACACAGGGTTAGGGAGGGAGAGAGACACACACAGGGTTAGGGAGGGAGAGAGACACACACAGGGTTAGGGAGGGAGAGAGACACACAGGGTTAGGGAGGGAGAGAGACACACAGGGTTAGGGAGGGAGAGAGACACAGGGTTAGGGAGGGAGAGAGACACACAGGGTTAGGGAGGGAGAGAGACACACAGGGTTAGGGGAGGGAGAGAGACACACAGGGTTAGGGGAGGGAGAGAGACACAGGGTTAGGGAGGGAGAGAGACACAGGGTTAGGGGAGGGAGAGAGACACACACAGGGTTAGGGAGGGAGAGAGACACAGGGTTAGGGAGGGAGAGAGACACAGGGTTAGGGAGGGAGAGAGACACAGGGTTAGGGAGGGAGAGAGACACAGGGTTAGGGAGGGAGAGAGACACACAGGGTTAGGGAGAGAGAGACACAGGGTTAGGGAGGGAGAGAGACACACAGGGTTAGGGGAGGGAGAGAGAGACACACAGGGTTAGGGAGGGAGAGACACACAGGGTTAGGGAGGGAGAGAGACACACAGGGTTAGGGAGGGAGAGAGACACAGGGTTAGGGAGGGAGAGACACACAGGGTTAGGGAGGGAGAGAGAGACACAGGGTTAGGGAGGGAGAGAGACACACACACACACAGGGTTAGGGAGGGAGAGAGACACACACAGGGTTAGGGAGGGAGAGAGACACACAGGGTTAGGGAGGGAGAGAGACACAGGGTTAGGGAGGGAGAGAGACACACAGGGTTAGGGAGGAGAGAGACACAGGGTTAGGGAGGGAGAGAGACACACAGGGTTAGGGAGGGAGAGAGACACAGGGTTAGGGAGGGAGAGAGAGCACACAGGGTTAGGGAGGGAGAGAGACACAGGGTTAGGGAGGAGAGAGACACACAGGGTTAGGGAGGGAGAGAGACACACAGGGTTAGGGAGGGAGAGAGACACACAGGGTTAGGGAGGGAGAGAGACACACAGGGTTAGGGAGGGAGAGAGACACAGGGTTAGGGAGGGAGAGAGACACACAGGGTTAGGGAGGGAGAGAGACACACAGGGTTAGGGAGGGAGAGAGACACACAGGGTTAGGGAGGGAGAGACACACAGGGTTAGGGAGGGAGAGAGACACACAGGGTTAGGGAGGGAGAGAGACACAGGGTTAGG